>NW_024428326.1:0-32304 GCF_017562075.2 Anopheles merus | reverse complement strand
TCCTGTTTCCTCATTTCACTCGCCCTCTCTCGCTCCCTCTCTTCACCTTCTCTAAGTACATTTCGATGTAGAATGGATTCCACCGCACCTACCCATAAAAGCTACTACTAGGATTCTAAATGTAGCTCGATCAACTGCTCAATGAGAATGATCGGTAGATACCCACGCTCTTTCTCTAGCTCGAGGCAATGATACGTTTTCGCTAAAGTCCATACAAAGCAGAACAGAACTTGTCGGATATCTTGACATTTTAGGCACTCAGGGAATAGAACCGCACCGATTCGATCTGGTTGGCAAAGCTGTCGTTGCTAGAATACCTTGTATATCATTTCCATGCAACAAAACGATCTTTTACAAATGCTAGTACCGATGACGATCTCTGGAGCAAAGAGGGGCACCTGTGCCGGCATCGAAAATAGGACGAACAACAAAACATCAGAGAAATCCATGAGAAGTTTGCAGATGTTTGCGAAAACGCACCCTACATTGCTATGGACAATTCATTGAACGCTCTACAGTGGCGAATACATTACACAAATACTATAATGTCACAGCCTACGTGCTGCGGCTAATACGCTCTGCTGCTATCATCATCTCAAAAGTATGCGAAATCTTTCTTGACCGCCCAAAGTACGCTGTGAAAGAGATGATCAAGTTGTAACATTTACTTTTGATGTCATGTACAAGGCCAGAGGAAAACACTTTCGGCTGGTAGATATCATGTGTCAATTTATGTCAAGAGTAACCAATCGCCAACGCCCTTCAATGGTTAGTTAAGACCAATATAGCCCCATAGCTGAAACTACACCCGTTCTTGATATAGACCTAACAACACTTATACAACGAATACGCCGCTTCCATTGGAATATCAACTATGAAGAGCGAGTTCCATTTTAACCTATTTTGAAGAATTGGCTTCGCTACATATATTTTGCGATCGTTTCGATATATATTCCTCTATTGCTATATTCATGTCATGCAATACTTTTCGTCGAAAAAAAGTCATTTGAGCAGTTCTGCTAAGAAACGTGAATGTGTGTGTGTAAATCTTCCATTTGTGTCCACACAACGACGTCAACGTAATCAATCCGTACATCGCGAGAAAAGTATTGCATTCTCTAGGGATGTACAGCGAGAGCAATACTTATGTTTCGTTATTGTTGCTCTTGTTGTTGTGTTGCAGTTGTGTTTGTTAGATGATTATTTGTTTCTAATTTTTGATTTGATTGCAAAATTAATTATTAACATCTTTCTGTTTTGAAAAGACAAAATTTTTGCGAGATTAAACATTCGGCCAACAGGAATAAAAGCCTCTAGGCTAAATGAACATGTGCCTCTTGCTCAGAGAGCAGTGAACGAAAGCAGAAAAACATACAACTAAAAGAAGAAGAAGAAGTTATCAAGCTGAAAGACCTGCTTGAGACCATTTCCAAAAGAGTTCAAGATATCAACATGAAATTAAGGTAGCAATACTACTACCATTTCGTAAGAGAAAGATACAACTATCCGTCCACCACCATGATAAACAATGATGAAATTGGTTACGGGTAGAATTTTATTTCAACCATTCGAGGTTTTGGGATTGATTGCGGGGAGAATACCCGACATAACTATCATTGCAAACAAAAGTCGTATCAGACAACCCTTGCTCATACATCGTTCACAGTGATATTTTGGCAAAAAATAGCGAAACTATAATCCTCCTTCACCATGTGCATGGACTGATTGGCGAAAAGGTGCTACAGCGTGAACGAACAGATCGCAAGCGGCTGTTACTGGCCGGGTTTGCTGTGCCTCCGTGAAGCACGCTTACCACCAACACTAGCACCGTCACACCACAAGAGAGACATGTTTGCGCGTCGGTAGCTTTGCTGTGTGTGCGATTTCGCTACACGCACACACTCATGCGCTATTACCGACTGCTATTCTCGGTGTGTTGTGTTGTACAGGCATATTATCATACAAAAGTTATATGAGGTGAACCTTATATAAGCGTACACGGGCACTCGTATGGAGTTCCTTATGTCGTTCGGAGCAATGTAATGTTGTTATTGTCAACTAATGACGATAGATTAGTTAAAGGAGAATTGTGGTCGACTTTTATAATGTCAACACAGGACTGACCTTTATAGTTGAACATTAGAATAATGAGAATTCAGCATTTGATTTGTATGATAAGTAATAAATGTTTTAATATATCTATTACAAAAAATTAACTATAAAACGTTACTAAAAGTGCCGAATAGGAATAAGAAATACTATTAATAACAATTGTTATTGTGTAATGTAAACATATAATGAACTTATTACCAACTACTTACTGTGTAGGAGAAATTGTTTCATGTGAAACCTTAATAAGGACCACGGGAGCACTAAGAAGCACTAAATACACGTCCTCACTGCACAAAGGCTACACAAACACTAACGAAAAGTGATAGTGAAATATTTTTCACAACTTGCTTTGCTCTCTTTCTCTCTGTCTCTCTCACAAAGGCGCCTATAAGTTTGACAGTTCTAGCAATGACGCTCTCTCTCTAGCCATCTATATTTCTCTTTCGCAGTTGCGCTCTCTCCGCGAAAAGTGTGTGTGTGTTTTTTTTTTTTAGAATTTTGTTTCATTTAGTGATCACCTTTGTTTACTCAATTGTTTAGCTGGTAGTATACTATCCGATAAAAACCATTTCTACCGAATGATCATCATGTCCTATAACATTTCATAGCAGCCATACACTGTTTTCAGAGCTAATATGTCAACTTGCTGCTACAATATCATTGTTTTAGTAAGAAAATACACCACCTCCAGAAAAATAATAATAAGAATGTAAACTATGCAGGGAATGAGAAAGGTTATGTAGCATTTTGCGCATTATATAGCAAAAGCAAAATGATAGTATTCATGAATTATAAAAATAATATAATTTATCGCAAAGTGCATGTTGTGATTATAATCAGATCATTGGCGCACTCCACACTATCTGTTTTGATGTCAATCGCAAATGTCATTTTTTGAGCTCATTTTATCTATTGCCTCTTAATTACTCTCTATGAAATTCTAGCAATCCTTTGAGTCATAGAGTAGCATAATTATGCATTCTTTTGATCCATTTCAAAGCTAATGTAATTGAATACTTTTCATAAAACAAATAAATTTGACGCTAAAAGATGTTATCTCTAGACCGATGTATCTCGTGTTTTAATCAATATTTATTTGTGTTACTTTCAAAGCACACTAATAAAACTATTTTCTATAGTTTGATGAAAAAAATATGAAATTCTGTTTTCATAAATGTCACGTTGATGGCCATTTTTAGTCCCATATGATTGGAGGGGATATTCCTAGTGTAAATATAAACAAACTTCGCCGCTTCATAATGCAGTTAGATAACTAATAATTTATTCGCGCGAAAAGCAACAACAATCGTTCAAAACATGATTTTACGGTTGCTGTCCTCGCTCAATGGTCACCTGGGTAAGCCGACTTTGATTCTAGCTACTCTAGGAACCCGTTACCGTCCTGCGGGAGTGTGATCCGTTCGACCGTACAGCGGGGGCAGTCGACCCAAGCACCGGCAAACCGCGTGTACGATGTGAACACCAAAGTTCCCAAGGATGTGATGCTGTTTAAGTACGAAAATCCGCGATTCTTCAAAGTGTTGAACATCTTTGCCGTGTCCCAATTTCTGTTCTGGGGCTATCTGTGCCACTTTTCCTACACCACACTGAAGGATGCCCCCGTGCAGGAAGATGGCAAAGAGGAGCTGCCATGGTACAAAAGGGTAAATTTGGGAGAAAATAAATACCGCAATGGCATAGCGATTATGTGCTTCTTCATAGGTGAGTGATGCTCGAAAAACAAATTAAAAAAGGTCTATAATTCACGCCAATGTGGGGGGTTCTCTTCTAGGATACGGAGTGCTGTTCGCTTCGTGGATGTTCACGTTGCGATCCGTACGATATTTGGTGTTGCGCAAAGGTGGCGACAAGGTGAGCGTCGTTACATATGCTCCGTTCGGGACCAACCGAATCATGGACGTGCCGCTGAAGTACGTTTCCGCGCAGGAGTCCCGCGAGGCAGCACGTGTCACGGTACCGGTGAAGATCAAGAACAGGGCACTGTTTTACATGCTGGATATGCGGGGCGAGTTTACCAACACGAAGCTGTATGATTATACGGTCGGTTTGAGTCGAAAGCTGAAGTAAATCGAAGCGATAGAAACGGACACGCAATAAACGGTAGGAAGTTACATCTTAAATTCGGAGCTTTATTTTTAAACGGTAGAGTGGAATTTTGAACGATTCAGCCGATCAGTACACGGGCTCGGGCTTCTGCGTCAGCAGCAATCCAAAACGCTTCTTAATGATGATACGGTAGCGAGAGTACTTGTCCTCTGGAGAAAATCTTGCCGGATGCGCTGATTGGGTCGGCTTGCCTTCTGCGTTGTTTTTCTGCAAGAGCAGGGAAACGGTTAAAAAGACCGGTCTCAAAGAATAACGCTCTTTCCTCTTACCTTCAGGGTGTAAACCCTTTCGCCATTTTCATTTAAATCGTACATCAGATACATTTTGATTTAGTTTTTACTGTCTGATCGACGAAATGTTTCTGAAAATCGTTTCCCGAATGCACGTGCGCGTTGTTTACGATTGGATCGTTTGACGTTTACCAAATTTCGCCCCAACATATGTTTTCGCCAGCAGCATAAGGTGTGTACACAAAGATATCCACAGCGCGTAGCGGGCGAGCTCAAAGTTTGCGAACTTGAAGTTATAGGACCTTTCGGCGGCAATACAGTGAGAATTCAGTTGAACGCTTTTTTAGTTCGCATGCTTTTTAGTTGAACGCTCGATAGTTTGCTGATAGTTAAAAAGCATGCGTTTGTACTGAAAATCATATTTTTGAAAAAAATCCCAACAATCTCATGGCTTGTAGAGAAAAAAATTTAAAAAAAATGTGGGGAAAAAACGTGCCAACTAAAAAGCACATAGCACATGCCAGCCTTTGTGTACAAGCACATTGTTGGCAGGATTCAATCGAAGTTCAACCAGTGGGTTCAGGCTGTATTTGTTAATTTTACCGTTAATTTGCAGAGAGCAAACAATACTTCCAAAGTTTTAAATCAATAATAAAATAACAACAATTCATCATGTACCTTATTGTTCTTGAATTGATTCAGTTTATTTCCATATTTACGCTAGTGCAGCTTACATGCTGCCCTGCTGATAATCGCTTAAAACTTTAAGTCTAACACCGTCGGCCGTAAATCTCATGCAAAAATGGATAAAATCAAACTTGACGCAAACACAGCTTTTAAAATTAAAATAAAACCCTTTTTTTTATCTCTAAAGCCTAGTCAAACTATTCCTTTCCCTCTCAGCACATACATAATAAACGCAACGAACAAAATATACAAAACAATCGTTCCTTCGGTATGGAATAAACATAAAAGATAATCAGCAAAATAAAGTAAAATAAAAAGTTCCCGCTGCATCATTCTCTACGCATGTTCGGCTACCAATCGCTGATGCTAATTATATTGCTACTAATCATTTCAATGGCTGAAGCCATCCAGCACGTGTTATGGCTGCGCTGCATTTGCCATGTTCTTCGTTCGCCGCAGCGTTCCCTGTCCTGCAGTGTAGTCAAACCTTTCCTGGCATAATCAAATGGCCCAGCCTGTAGTGATGTTTAGTGTGTTTGTGTTCCAGTTTTACTTTCATCTTTGGTAGTAGGAATTTGACGGCCTTGCTGCTGCCTTGGTTTTGTTCCTCTTGCTTTGATCAATTCACAATTTTCTCAAAGGTAGCCACCGAGAATGTGTGTGGGTTTAAAATAACATTTCCTTACAATACAACGGCCCTTGGTGCATGCTAGTCGTAGCGTTCGTTCGTTTGTTTTCTTTTGTTTCCTTCATCTCCTCTCCGCGTACATGATTGATAGTTATATATCTAGCAGGTTTGACTTACGATACACTTGGATCACTATTACTCGATTCGTTTCATATCATGGATTACTATAGTAATTGTGGCTATTCATTATTGATTTCGCTAGTCCGAAGCCGCTTTCAAAGCATACACACACACACGCGCGCGCGCACACATTCACTCGGACACAAATGGACATTCATTAGATACACAAGCTGGGTTCATCCTTTTCCCTTATTTGTCGGTCTTCCGTCCCATATGCCTTCTTCCACACACTCACACACGCACGGTCTGGGCGTTGTGAAAACGGTTTGTTCGCGGCTTATCTTTGTTTGCCTCCACCCCGATCGTGCCATCGGATGAAAATCACATGTTGTTACGCGACGCACTAAGCGACCGTTTGGAATACGCGTGGAATTATCCGCGAAACGTTCAACTTAACTACGGCCGCTGAACTAACTACGGCCGCTGAACTAACTACGGCGGAGCGCGTGAGTGGTTCATGTGGCTAAACGCCTCCTTTTCATTGATTTATTAGCTTACGCCATTCTTCTGTACAACTAACGGGGACGACTCTACTTCCATTAAACTATTGCCTAATTGGTAGTGGATCTCCTTTCATATGCAATCGGTGTGCCATTACGCTGGAATTAGCTGTTTTAGAATTTCACCTAATGCTATGAAGAGAACACAAACTCAGACACAAGATACGAAATGAAACTTCCGCTTTCCGCAAAGAAGCTTCCGCTCCTGGTCTCACGTGTTATGAACGGCTGGCGGGGCAACAGTGACGTATGTTGCGCTATTTTTTTTGTATCGTCCTCACGTTCTGTTCCATTTTCAATTTTCCTAAGCTCAGCGCGGTCAACAAATGCGTCAATTGCACGCGCCTTTGCGTTTTCCCTTTGGCGTGATGTGATTTGATGTGTTGTGATGTGTTTCGTTTCTGTCTTTACTATCAGTGGGGAGGTTAAGTTTCCTTTTTCCCATTATTTCTTCCCTACCGCCTATATGTTATGCATTACTGTTTACAGGCTACACCTACGTTTCAAAAAATCATTGGTGCCCCTCTTATACCTTAGAGAAATTTTGATTTCTACCGCCACCACCGCTGGTACTCTAACCAACTGACGGAATAGGAATAACAAAATGAAAAAAAAGCCAACGTATTCGTGCCTTTCCTTTTTATCGCGAATTTTCCCCTCCCAAAACGCGTTCAATATCACATTCATACCAACATGGCTTGCAGCAAAATACCAGTCTTCCGACGAGGATGAACCCACCCTCCGCACGGGTCATTACACCAGTGTGTAAGTGTGTACAGGACAGGTGTAGCAGTGGATGAGTAGTTTGTTGAAAGGGTAATTTCCGACCCCGGATGGAGGAAAGAAAAAATGAGGGAAGGGAAGGGGAGAATAAAGGGGAGGGGGGGGGGGAGAGACAAATGGATAGGCAGGTTGGCCAGCAGGTTGATGGCGGTCGGTCCCTTACAGTGTGGCCAGGATGCGCGTAAACCCAAAGCAGGCGGACACGATGGTCTGCCCGACGCCCCAGATCATGGCCGCGATCGGCGACATCTGAAAGTTGGAGGCTCGGTGTACAAAGGCAATGACGGTACTGTTGACGACGCCACCGGTCGCCGGCGACAGGACGCCCATCACAAAGATGAAGATGGAAAAGAAGCGCCCGAACTTGTGCTTGCGCAGCGTCACGAACGCAATGACCGCCGCGCACGTGTGCACGAAAATGGACGAGAAGAGGGCCCACAGAAAGATGTGGTACCACATCTCGACGAACGTGCGCAGCGACGACGTACCGACACCCTTCAGACCGATCACATTCGCTATCGTGTCCAGCTCCGAGATACCACCGCCACTGCTGTCCTTGCCATAGTACATCATCGCTGGTGCGCTTTCAGAAGCGATCGTTGAAATCGGTCGCCCTCTGATTGCTTCCAACCGGGATGATGCGAGTGGCTGTCAAATCTCAAACAAGTCGCCGGTTGTCGTTTGCTTCGTCTCGAGCAGGACCAATAGTGTCTTCTGCCACCGAATTGCCCTTCGACCCTTTTGTTCGCACTCTATACGTACTGGTGCGTTTACTTTTCTAAATCCTTTTTCTGCCCTAAAATTATGATATACACATCAAGGAGTGTTTATAGAACGATAGGAATGAGATGGGTGGGACTAAGACGATACAAGATGCTACACCGTTTTCCTGTTGATAATGGCAAATCACACACGGAACACACTTGCTGCTGTTATTAGTGAATAACACACGACTAACGCCGCGATGTCGTTACTACGGGAACTGCGACTCAGCAATTCTAGTACATCGAGACAGCGGTGCACTTTACTATCTCGTTCGGGCTTTCCAATAGCCTGGTGCACCAATAGTTCTGCTGCCTACGATCGATCTTCGACGTTGACGGTACCTTTCGCACTGCTGCTGCTGATCGATAGGGACTGTGGGCTTCGTAAATGAGTCTACCCTTCTTCCGGGTGGCTTCTTCTCTGCTGTATCGCTGTGTCGACTGTCCTCCTTTCAGGACGATTAAAATTGACATAGACTTTGGCTGCGACAGCCACACGTTGGGCGACAAACACGATGACGATAGCAATCGAGGCGCAGCAACCAGCGCTCGCTCAGAAGGCTGCGGCGGTACGGTTGACGGCAAATGCACGCACGGTTTTACAGGCAGTAGTAGCCTAGCGGATTTTGTTATCGACGGACTGCTGCTGCTCTGATGGTCCAGCAGTACGGTGGCAACGCTTGCAGCTGCGGCGACAGCGGCAGAAGATGATGGTCGCAGCAGATAGTGCGGTACTATCGCACCACTGTGCACCATTGTGTGGTTCTGTAAGCAGTACGGGAAAAAAGGTAAACACAATCAGATTAATATACATTAGCTAGAGTGATATACATATCGGCGTTCGATTTATAAATCAAAATTTAGAAAAGCATACATTAGGGGATAGTAGGACTGTTCAGTTATTCTTGTGTGTTACTAGAATCGTGCATTTTGTCATCAAAATCTAATTGAATTGATAAGCATTTTTTGTATTTTATTCTTCATATCATGCTTAGGCAGTTTCAAGCGTGACTGCCTAAACCAACAAGATAAATCCCTAAAATATATAAATGAAATATATATATATATAAATATATAGATAAATATATACAGTGGTAGCAAATCCAATAAGCACACCATAATATTTTTGTCATTTTTGGTCCATTTTTTTATTCCAAATAATAAATAACTAACGGAGTAATCAATTTAAAAAAATTGCTGACATATTTTAATGGCTTTTTAACAGAACATTCAATTTTACCATTTTATTAACATTACCTATTAGTGTAGGCTAAAATAAACTAACAGAACACCAAAACATATGCCAGAATGTTGGTTCCTACGGAATGTTTACATAATAGGATTTTTCCTATAGCATTATTTATTTAAAATGATGGAATAAAAATAAAATTCAAAAATTATGTGCAGCTTGAATTGAGTAGGGGAAAGCGGGACAAAATGGGCATCTTCTATTTAAGCATTATTTCACTACAAAGATGCATTCCAATGCTCAAAATGTATTCATTGGAGTGTTCTATAAACAGCATGTAAGTTTTATAACCCTTTAATAACAATTCTAGTGGTACAATTGTCAACTCGTACGACGTAACAACATGCCCGTCATGGGTTCAAACTCCAAATAGACCGTGCCGCCATACGACTAACTATCCTTGCTCTAGGGGGTAATCCAAAAGTCACTGAAAGCCATCCCCACAAGTGGTACAGGTAGGCATTGACCGACAACAGTTGTTGGGCCCAAAAGAAGTAGAAGAAGAAGAATAATAAATAACCAAGTAAAATGCAAAATAAGATTTAGTAGCATATTGACGTGACTGCCTTTGTACCTCCATGTGTTTTTTGCAAATATTTTAATTCTTTGAAATATTTTATGCTCATTTTGAATTTCCTTAATGTTCTTAATGCATATTGTATTAAATTTATGCAAAAGATACCTGTTTTATAACAAAAAACTATAATGCAAAACTCTGTGGCGATATTTTTCAATCCTCGGATCGGTAGTATTACATATTTTTCCATAGGAATCCGCTATACGCGAAAACTCGAGATACGCTATTGCGCTCGGTACCGTACGATAGCGTATATCGGATAATGACTGTAATGGTAACCGGCACAGATTCAAAAGATTCGATTAAAAACGTTTAAAAACTGTTTGATTTTGATAACATTAAGAATTTTAAGGGCTTTTCTGAACAGCAAGACAAAAGATAGGACGAGAATAAATTTCTCGGCAATTTTTAACAATAGATAAATGATAAAGGCATGTAATAATGTAAGAATAATTTGTGTGTTGTGGCATATTCAAAGGAATATTCAGTAATCTGCTTAACATGCCCATTTTGCCCCACTTTCCCCTATAAATTAACCAGAATTTTTGTTATGTATTCCTGTAGCCAAGCCAAATTAACTAGTGGCAATTGCGTTGCGTTGGACCAACAAACAAATATAATTACTAAAACGAAGGGTTCCATTGCAGAAACTGTGGTCGGCACGTAATTGGTTTAGAGATGTGCTCTTTGGAGCGCACCCATGACTCCGATCCGTCTCCGGTTAGTCCGATTCCGACTCCGGCAAAACGCGAACCACTACTTCTGCGGGGAGTCTTCCGGAGTCGGTCCAAGTCAAACTTCGACACAAAGGCCCGTTTACGAAGTGCACGCGCAAAGTAAAAGAAAATACCACAACGATATAAAATTCCTAATCACAAGCACATTGCACCGGACGGCTCCAATCGATTCCGGATGACATCAACCGATTCCGAACAACTCCGGAATATTCCAAACAACTCCGAACGACTCCAAATAGCTCCTAACAACTCCGCACGACTCCAGACGACTCCGAATTTGAACGACTCCGACTTTGAACGATTCTGAATGACTCCGGATAATGCTGAGCGGACCTAACTTCCAGAGTCGGTTTCGAAATTATCGGAGTCGGATCGGAGTCAACTCCGGATTTTGCCTACTCTACCCATCACTAGATTGGTGCTGCAAGGATGCCAGAAAACGTGAACATTTTGCACGGCTTGTGAAGAACTAAAAAGGAGCGGCAAACGTTTAGATTTTCATTTGCTTGAAAATTTTGAAAACACAATTGACAACGATGTAAAAATTGGTGACAATTATTAGCTATTAACACAACGAATTAAGCCAAGAATTTATATTGCAACATACAGGCGGTCCCGAAGATACACGGTTAATGGGGACCGAAAACGACCGCAAAATACCGCGAATCTCGAATTTCCGCGTAAGTCGAATCTCGTGATTTCCAGCCAAAATATCACTAATTTTCGTGCAATTTTGCAAGTAGGGGCTGGTTTTCGCCACCAAATTAATTATTTGATATGTTTCTACTGAATTGAACAATTGTAAACCTTTTTAAATAGTATTTTACATTCGTTCAATACGGAAATTATTTGGTATTTCACAATGGATGTGTCAAATCAGTACAATTTGCTCAAAGAACTGTCAAATTTGGAAAACCGCTTATCTCCGAATCCGCGTATAAGAGGTACCGTGTATCTCGGGGACCGCCTGTATTACGAATTATAATAATAATAATAACAATGCGATTTGACAATTTACATGATGAAAATTTAAGCGCCTATAACAATTTCTATCACTGTATCATCGCGTGTATTGTGCACAAGTTGTGCTGCATCCAAATATCCTTGCCTGTTTCCATCGCAAAGGAAGAAGGTGAAATAAAACAAGAAACTAAAAATTAAGGCGAAATAACAAATGCTGTACCTTTGTATCAGTATGTTTTCCCGCTACAGTTCCTCCCACTGTCCTCATCCGCTGGATTCTCCATTTATCGTACACCAGATGACTAATGCCCTGTTTGTTTGATGCTATCGACGCACTGGACACAGGAATCGCTCGGTTTCGGCCGTGGACTAATTTTGCTATTTCGGTGTTCGGGGTTGGTGCTGCGGCTTTGTCGCGGTACTGGGAACTGAAAACTTAAAAACAATGTTCATACATCGCTTTTACGGCCACTTGAAGATTGTACGCGCAGTTTAGGGGGTGCTTGAGTTGGTAGTTTTGTTTCGTCGAAAGTACTGGGGGGGTATACTTTTTTCCACTGTACACCAATTACTTCGGCCTACTTTGGAGCAATGGGCCTCACCCGCTCGCAGGAAGTTGTGTCAATAGTTATTGTTGCTGTTGTTGCTGCTGTTCTTTCTTTGCTATGATGCCAAATCGTACTGCGGCTTCATTAAACTTTTTCAATTTCCAATCGATCCATTCCGCCCCAACTGTTTTTCACTTTTCCTTCGTTTACCGTCTCGTCGTTTACAGCCCTGTCGCTAATAAAGCACACGGCTGCTTCGTGCACCACACAGGACACAGTATTTCGTTGAATCACAATTACAGTGGTGCAACAATGCTGCGGAAGCACAGATTTTCGACCTTTGAGCTGAGTATTTTCCAATGCGATGAAAAGGCAAACAACAAAAAAAACATACACTTACACACGCACACACACACACTAGGCAGCAGGTCCACCCTTCTCAAAACACTGCAACGATATATCGAACGGCACCACACAAACGAACGAACCGCAAAGATGTTCCCCCCCTTCGCTGACGATAAACACACTGCGGAATCGTTCCTTTTAGGAGGGCAAACCTTTGGAGAGGACGAAAAGTTCACGCACTATTGCGAACCATCGCCATTTTTTAATACAAAACAGTCAAAGTATGTACACGCCAAAGAGCACAAAAACGTTTGTTGAGCGTAGAAAAGTGTGTGACAGGGCTTCTTCTCCACTTCTTTTTGGCTCGATAGCAATCGCACACACAGTTGTTTGTATCGCAGGCACACGCTCGGTGGAATGGATGTGTGTGTGTATGTATTTATTTATACGTCATCTGGTTGACAGTTGATAGCAGTGTGGACAGATAATTTTGGCGGTTTTCGGTAGGAGCACCAACATTTTATCGGTAGTTTTCGATAGGAGTTTCAGATGTTTTTGGTAGTTTTCGGTAGGTGTAGAAATTTTTTAACGCAGTTAAAATGAAGTATTAAGGAGGTAGGGGAAAGGGGTACTAATCTGCAAAATGAAAGTTCCATATCCATATAATGTAAAGCCGAAAATACACGGACCGGAATTTCGCGGCCGCAGAATTCCGCCTGCTGAAAAATGTATGGAAATCCATATACAAAGTGTCAACGGCAACTTTCCCGAACTGTCATATCCATACATTTTTCAGCAAGTGGAATCCTGCGGCCACGAAATTCCGGTCCTTGTATTTTCGGTCTAATCCTTTCTGAAGTGTCGATCTGAAAATTGTACTATAGATTCTTAGCAAACGAAGGTTTGAGATTCCAAGTGCCATAAATCCACTAAACGACCACCAATCGGGTTCTAAACGACACAAGCTCTCTACCTAAACGGAATATAGAATTACTTCGTTTAGCAGACGGTGAACCACTGATGCATTCTAACAATAGCAAAAAAGCGGATTGCGCCAGCTGATGGTGACACCCAACCAGTGGAACGCTTTCTTCGGTTTGAGAGCTTTCTGCTTCCCTCTGTACTGTTGTATGGTTTCGCATTGAAGTTATGCATCGCTAGAACTAGAACGGCGATACGATTGTTTAAATACTAAACTCCAATGGAAACTACCAGCACTGAAGCAAGTGAGATTTGAGTAATGAGTTGATACGCACGTATCTGACCACACGACCATTCATATAGTTTTTGCTCGGAAAGTTAGAAGGCTATACAGGTCATGATTAGATGAAGCTTGTCGAAACGCCATCTATTGAGCAAACCAGTTAAGTATGGAGCTTTCATTTTTTTTCTATGGATGTTTAATTTTCCAGTCGTTTAAGTTTAATCTGTGGCACTTGCCCAAATAGCCAGAATTGCTTAAGCAGCTCATTTTGGCACGCTAAAGATCGCTGCTCTAATTCGCCTTTTGCAGTAGATAAACAGCATCAAAGTTCTATGTGGGTCTTTCAAACAGCGCCTAAGCAGCTTCCTTATGCCAAGATGCCAGGGATTATTTTTCTTTGTGTTTTATTTTCAAGCAAGCGTCATCGATGAAATAAACAACAAGATTTTTTTCGTTTAAACACATGTGTATATTTTTAATCCTTTGTATTGATGAATTACACAAAATTTACACAATTTACTGATAATTCACAATCACTTCACTCTACATTCATTCTTCAATTAACGAACCTAACTTGTGCAGCAGCAATGAGATTATTGCCGGCGTCCGTCTTTGACACTTTGACAAGAGCCACCTTGAACCAATGTCATGCATTAAAAAGCTATAAAGTTCCACCAAGTTCAGTACCCTTTCTTAACAAGCCTTCAAGATCCATCATGAACCCTACACATATTGCTAATCAGCCGCAAAGTTCCAAAGAGTACCATGTGCCTGTTAAAAAGCTCCATAGTTCCTTAAAGTACCGTCTATCTCTTAATCAGCCACAAAGTACGACATTGGAACGATTTTTCGTTAAACAGCCTTAAATCAGCTATAAAGTACGAGCTGGCTATTTGGGTGGGTTGTTCTGGTCGCTAGTGATTTCAATATCTTCAAAATGATTTTAATGCTTAAACTGTTTGGTAATACAGTTTTAGGATTTTTGGTGAGTATCATGAAAACATCGGTTGTTTTAGCACCGACAAACCGACATGACACTGGCGTTACAAAAGTGTCCCACACGAAAGTACTGTCATTTACCAGTGAGGCGAACACTTCTGTCAAAGTAAGCTCTGTTCACTGCTGCTTCGATGTAAACAACTTTTCTAAATACAAATGGCGAAGGAAGTGTGAGGCAAGATTTTGTGAGAATTATTGGACAAAACACCCAGAAAAATCATTTAATAAATTTCCAAATCAATGCAAAAGATGTGAGAAGTACATAAAACAATACGCATTGGAATTTGCGAAGAAAAACAAAAAGGGGTTTTAGCAGTTTCTTCTCTGTGTCAGTGTAGTAAGCGAATCATTATAGAGATGGCGCTAGTGTTTAACGTATTTTCATTTGAAATAAGGAGACAACTTTTGAAGCTCATTTTGTTCGACGTGTCACGTCGGTTTGTCGGTGGTTTTAGGGTGCTCATCTGTGCATCAGTAGGCATTTAAAAATCGGTAGGAAGGGCCGTGGCAACGTTTTTTCACATGCGATTTTATCGGACGGCTTGTCAAATTTTTAAATGGGATGTGACAGATTACGTCAGACGACGAAATCGCACCTCCGACGTTATCTGTCAAATCCCATATTAATCTCATCCGATCAAGGACCGTAAAGATATCAGGTCAAGTTATAAGCCCGTTTTTACAGCTAGGTGGAAGAAGAATCGACGAAGAAAACTGACTGTTAGTTTTCCGCGTTTGGCGAACGCTTCAAGTTCTCAAAGGAAAATTTCCATTTTAAACCACGGGCTGTGTTCTAATAAACTAAAATATTCACCCAAATTGATCTCCACCAAATATTGACCATGCAAAACGTAAACAATCCATCAATACATATACAAGCGGAAAACCATCTGTCAAAATCGGAGCCCAGGGGGGGGATCGCCAAAAGCGCTGTAACTACACCTCATTACCGCGCGGCTACATGACCGCGCGGCTACATGAGGTGAAATATACAGCGAAATGAACTATTTGACAGGTGAAATATCTGACGGATAAAGCATCACAGCAACCAGCTGATGTGCAATGTAAACAAATAACGTGCACAAAATCGTAATTAAATCCATTAAATAGCTTCAATATAGAGTACTTCGTTAATTTTCAGTCAACAGTTAATAATTTCTTCCAATTAGGGAATGTTCTGCTTGAGAAGATATTATTTTAAATAGAATTCGAAAGCGGATGTTGTGTCTCCCCAACCCTTTAGCTATACCTGTCAGATATTTCACCTGTCAAATAGTTCATTTCGCTGTATATTTCACCTCATGTAGCCGCGCGGATACAGATAAATCGTTATTTCTGGTCACTCTGGTTGATAGCTCCCGTTCGGATATGCGCGAGAGTCGAGTACTGCAGATTGGACGCCCGAAGCGGGGCCGAAGTTTGACAATACAGCGAGAATCATTGCGCTTCCATCTGTTTCACTCTTTGTCCGCAAAGTGCGAGTTGGTTCTAGATTTTGGCCGGCTTTTGCTTCAAATAAAACTTTTCAATTAGACAACTCTCAGTGCTGGTGAACGAAAATTTGTAACAGACTATCGGAAAGTGCTGTAAGAAGAACAAATACACAACGTTGTAAAGGTGCGTTGTTTTGCCTATACGCTTGCCGAGAAGCAATTCAATCACTTCTGCCTATGGCTTTCTTCGGGCGTGACGGAAGGCGTTATCCTTTTTGACGTCCTTCCGACCAGCTTATTTTAAAGGAAATGCTCTATAAGCTTATGTTTTTCATCTTTCAACAGGTCCGCAAAGTATGAACCAGGAGGATTACCCGAGCGACAGTGATGCCAGCGATGAAGACTTCTGCCCGGACAAAGATGATGTAGAAACCGGAAGCGAGTTAGATTCGAACGACGAGGAACAGGAAGAGTGCGGTGAGCAATTGGAAGGCAAATCGTCCAACGGAGGTGGTGCAAAGCGCAAGCGAAAATCAGTTCCAACCAGCAGGAAAAAGACAAAGGCAAATGAGAAGGAGGTGAAATCTCACGAGAAAGCTCACCGATCGAATGAGGAAAAGGATGAAGAGTTAGATGAGGAGGAAGAAAAGCGAAGGACCGATGCGTTGTGGGCGGATTTTCTAGGCGGTGGTGGCAGTAGTGCGACCAGCTCTAGCACCAGCAGCACCCAGCAAGCCAACGGTGCCACTTCCACCCGCACCAGCAAACCGAGCGTGGAGGTGAAAAAGCCCGTTACGGAGGTTAAATCCTCGTCCAGGCCAAAGGTGCCCGAGAAGGAAAAACCAACCGTAGCACAGCTGTTTGAATTCGCCGGTGAACAGATCGTGCTGACCGAAGAAGGAGGCAGTAAGATTTTGGCTAGTGCCGAGAGTGAAAAGTCCTCTACTGTGTCCACACGACCGGCGGCACCGAAATCGACCATTCCTCAGCGCAGTTCCTCTGGCGGGTTGGGGGCAGTATTAAATCAACTCAGTAAGAAAAACCAGCTGAGCACGCTGGAAAAAAACGAAGCTCGATTGGACGAGCTTCAAGCGGCAGGAGGGCATCGAGGAGGAGCTGCAAACGCACAACAAGGGCAAGGAAGGGTTTCTGGAGCGACGCGATTTCCTGGAGCGTACCGATTTACGTCAGTTCGAGATAGAGAAAACGTTCCGGCAAACGAAGCGAAGTAATCGATAATTACCATCACGGTGAGTGCATTCAATTCCAGCATCGATTCAATTCCGGTTTTTTAAATGATTGCAGTACGTACCTCGTAACATGCAAAATCCTGACCCTATTGTATCTGTCTCTCCATACCAATTTAAGCAAAAAGGATTCGTTACCTTTTTTTCTAGACAGTGGCAGCCTTTCTCAAATTGTTGTTACATAGTCTGGCAAAAAAGATTCAAACAATCTAAGCCGACACTTGCAAGAAAGTGAATTATGTCACCAATTTCGAGAAAGGGCGTTCCCGTCTTGAGAAAAAGTAAAAACAAACCTTGTGCTCAGTACTATATTAAGAAGCAAATGCTGACCCATCTTTGTACTCGCGTGTAACTGGGATTAGTAATCAATATTGTGTTTTGTCTCTCCGTACCGATCTAGTATAAATAGAATTAAGCATTATCAGGTTACATACCATAGTGATGTAGAAAAAGCTCTCCTATATACATTCTAAACAACCACAAAACAAGCTGACCAATAAAACTGCTATTTAAATTAAAATTACTTTAGCTCTTTGTATGGTTTCTCTGTTAAATTGTAAAACATATGTTATTAATTTTTGCGGGAACTACCGTTCCACTCACTACGTGTTTTTGTTTTCGTTTATACACTAGCTGTATTGGCCCGGCTACATGGCTGTACAGCAGATCATCGGGATATCAAATTCCACATATTCAAACATTTAATATGATGAAAATGCCAGCAACGTCCTGGCATACCCAGTTTAATCTATTCTGCATGCTAGTCTATTTGGACTATTATTTGAGATTCGTAATGTTTTTAAATTTATTTTTAATAAGGCTCTTTGCGTTTGGCGAATTAACTTGATCGTTTATAAGTCAGACGGATAAGTCAGACAAAACAGCAATTTGAATTTTAGTCAGAATTAATTGTTTCTTTACGAAAAAAAATAATAATAACAATGTTATGGTGTAAACTACAGTGGTGGTCCCCTAAATTCGAACATCCTATGCGGACATGACGGCCTCTACAGGCATTCGATACTTATTCAATACCATGCAGCCGGATAATTAGTCCTTGCTACGGGGGAAAGGTCCATTCTAGACATCAACCCACGACGGGCATGATGTTAAGTGGTGCGAGATAATGACTGTACGACAGGTCCACGCCTATCTCAATTTCTGTTTATTGTAATAGATAAAACTACTTTAAAATACTTACTTACTTATCCTGCGCTTTGCGGTCTTGGCCTGCTTCAGGAGTGTCCGAAACCGGTGATGGTCCCGCTCCTTCGACTGGCAATCCGTTATCCCGGCCTTAATGGCAGACGCCTCCACGCCATCTTGCCATCTCAATTTGGACCTTCCACGCTTCCGCTGTCCTTGTAGACGGCTTAACAAGACTTTACGGAGCCTGGTGAGCTTGATACGCTGTACGACAGTGAGGTCGCCTTACATCTCGTATGGCTCGTCATTGTAACGGCCTTCCACACATACGGGGTCAAATATACTTCTGAGCATCTTCCTCTCGAACGCTGCTAAGAGAGTTTTGTCAGATTTGGACAGTGTCCATGTCTCAGAGGTGTATGTGAGTACCAGTACTGTATAGGCGCTATATAGTCTCACCTTCGTCTTTCGCGACAGATTCTTTGAGGTGAACTGATTTTTCAGGTTGTAGAATAACCGGTTGGCATCCAGCACCCTTGCGCGCATCTCAGCTACCATGCTATTGTCGTTGCTGACCTTTGACCCTAGATAGGTAGGTAGGGCCGCTGACGTTGCTACCATCAGTTTGGTCTTTGCCTCGTTTATCTGCAATACGAGGCTCTCTGCCGCCTGCTCGATCCCTTGGTAGGCTTCTGCTACATAGGAAAGCCGAAGACCAATGATGTCTATATCATCAGTGTATGCCAGGATCTGGGTTAACTTATACAAGATGGTTCCCGTAGTCTCCACCCTCGAGTCGCGGATGGCCCTCTCTACCGTCAAGTAGAATAGGAGACAGGCGAGCCCGTCCTCCTGGCGCCGACCTTTAGTGGTAGCAAAAGGCCCTGAGGGTTAATTTCAAATACTACTACTTTAAAATTATGAATACAATTACAACCATATTGGCCAATATTGGCACGCTACGTGATCATTTTGTAAAGTAATGGAGGCCGTCCGAATTTCAGTGGACCGCATCAATTTCATACCTTTTATAAAATGTATGAATGGGCTTTCGAGATTTTTTAAAGATATCGGCCTGCTTTTTACATAGGCATAGCTGAAGCGTGTCCTCAACTGTCCAGGATACCAGTAAGTCAGAAATTGGGAGAAAATATGAGGTTTCCGGCTTAAGGTGGCCGCCACTGTACATCAAACAATATAAAAAATATAAGATCTTGATAGAAATCTACCTGTGTGTCATAGATTCTGCTTATTCTTCAGTGTGTCGTAAGTTTTAATTTGTTTGCCTTTCTTTTTTTTATAAAACTCTACTTGGTTCTCGAAAATCTATTGCTATGTCAATATAGATGTCCACGTATCCCTGTGTACTAGATCATCTCAAATTTATTGCTTGATGTCAATTTCTATGTTTGCTGTAATAAAAACCGGATTTGCCTCCGCAATTTCCTGACGACTCCGGACATGTCCAAATGACTCCGCACAAGTCCGAATGATTCTAGTCAAGGCCCGATGACTCCGGACCATCTAGTTCGACACCCGAATATTTCGGACGAGGCTGGTTGAGCGGAGTCCGCTAAACTCCGGGAGAGGCTGGACGATTTGGTCGACTGCGAGCGAAATCGGGCGTGTCGATAAGACTTCGGGCGTGTCCGGATAGTTCAAATACTCCGAACATATCTGAGTGACAACCTAAGCAACAAAATCAATATACTTTCTCACTCTCTCAAGTTTACCGATCTATTGGGTAGAACATGTCGATTTTGTTAGTAGAAAAAAAGAAAGCATGTCGATTTTGTTAGTAGGGAATACAGATTGATATTATTGCAAGAAAGAAATATTTAATAGCTGCTTATCTGAAATCATACACACTCTTCGAGGTTTGTCCGAACGAATACAGACAGTAATTTCCAAGATTTGTAATTGTAATTCGGGTCGCTTTCGGATGTCTTCGACCCGATAGGTGCGGATCGAGACTAGGTTGGAGTCTAATGGACGAGTCCAGAGACGAACAGAACCATTCGGACCCGTCTGGACCTTATCAGACTCGGAGGATCGGACTTGCCCCGGATAGACTGGTCCTAATATAACTTAAAATAATGTATCTATCATCGAATCCAATCGAGTTTAACAAATTGGTTCTATTTCTTATTCTATTTTCTCTCTTGTTTTTACGTTCTTACTACTATCATTCCTTCCTCACTACTACTATCACGTGTCGGTCCAATAGTACAGTCGTTAATTGGCACGACTTAACAACATACCCGTCGAGGGTTCAATTCACGTTTTGATCGAGTTGGATTTGACTACTCTGCTATGGGTTTTCAAATTAGTTACAGGTAGCCAGCCAACCCAAGCGCACTAGTGGTTTGGGCAGGTCTAGGGGGGTTGTTGAGCTCTATAGAATAAAAAATAAGTCTTTCATTCCTTATCGTGTTTTTGAGACTTTTTTCTTGCCCGTATTTTTAAATACTTTTTTGTAATATTAAAAAATGGATACATGGTTACTGTAATTCTCTTTTTGAAATAAACTTATTTTCGTTTTTACTTCTTTCTTTTGGTGGATGACCGTGACCTGATTATTTTCCCTTATTTTTGTTCTTAATACAGGAGGACGAACTGTCCGGATGAGCACCGTTCTCATCGGATCTGCAATTACAAAAAGTCTTTTTTAGTGTTATAATTTTACAAATAATTTGACTTCGATAAAACTTTTCTGTAGTGAATTTATACATACACAGATAGTAGATATCATTTTCTTGCATTTTTTGTTCACAGTACCCTAGTGGACTGCATGTAAAGCTCTGTACTTGTAATTGTAAACTGTCCTGTCTCTCATAGTATCGTGTACTCGGGCAATGTTTTAGTACAGGTATGTTAAACTGGTGGCTCGCGTTGATTTTGGATGCGGTCCGGGAGAATATTTTGAGAATTGCTTAAAGCATTGCAAACATCTATTATTGCAATGTTTTGAGTGTCTTAAGTTTTCCAGAGAAGAACAATCATTTAGTCGCAATATTTTTTGACACTAACGTTTTTGTACCCATAATATCTAACAAACTTGCTCTACCCGAACGTATCAACATATTTACATCAACTGTCTAGAAACAAAATAGGAATGAAAATAAATACATAAACACTTGGAAACTACGCAACAATTAGTAATGCGTCGTCGAATTCGCATATACGGCTCAAATCCATATTCGATTATCCCTACTCCGGCTCCAATTCCAATTCTTGCCAAATCAAACCTACAGTTCCACTCGGTGCCGTCCGATACAGCCCAAGGCGTCCAAAGCCATCAGGAACTGTTGGAGTCATCCGTTGACGCACAGAGCCGCTAGTCTGCAGTCAGAGTTTCTACGAGTCCGGTCGGTTTTACGAGTTCTTCTGAGTAGAGGCTTCAGTATGCTCCGGATTGCTTCGAACGGCTTCAAACGGCTCTGTACGGTTCTGACCTCAGAATGTTATATCTTTGATGCCGATGGGAGCTCCTTCTGAATTTCACTACGACGACACCATCATAAAAAATTATCAGTTAATATTCAACATGTATGTCTCATTAGCCGCGTTTTCATAGCGCATATTCTATTAGAAAAAGATAAGTCAAACACACTTTTTCACTAAAGTAGGGGAAGTCCAGCAGCGTTCTGCGAATTTTTGTCCTAGCAATACAAACTATCCGCCTATTAAACAATTATTTAATAATACTGATTTGAAGCAGGATCAAACACCATCAATGAACGAATTGTTACAAAGATAGGTATTTGCAAATGGTATTTTGAATGTGTTTTTTTTTTAACTATTATGGTGTATTTTTTATTCTCAACTTTGCGGCTCACAAATCACAGCCAAATTGCAGGCCTCTGATCAGATGAGTTTAACACCGCTGTTTTAGTAAACCTTGTAATTGTTGAACTGAAGACTCGTTTTCAACTAGAGCAGATGATCTGATGATAGGTGTTTCGATTAGTTCTAATCACAAGTTCGATTGCATGAGGTGGAATCGGTTGTTTAGCCGAACATCCTGAACAGTTGTGAGTGAAAATGAGAATAACAGTTTAGATATGTATGTACTAATAAAGTAATCTATTTTCTCAAAATTGTATTGCTGTGTTAGAACACTTAAAACCCTTTATTGAACAGATTGATTTCTTGCTATAATCATGTTTGTATTGCAAAGGGTGAGTGTATCATCTCCGTTGAACTTTGGTGGTCAAATAACTCAACTCAAGATCAGCCTGTTATCACTGTTTACAATAAGCAGGAATAAACCGTTTAACATACACAACACCATCTACTACAAACACCTCGTATATCATCAACTACCGACGGGCAAAGGAAGCAAACAGACTCAGAGATGTTTTTCATTTGTCGACTATATTTTTATCACAGTCTAATCAACCAATCGAAACAAACAAAAAACTGCTGTAGTTTGTTATGTGCCTTACACTAATTTATTGCGCCTCACCGCGCTCTCTACACTGCTTATATCGCAACGTCTTTACAGAATCTTGCACACCCCATCCATATCTTTGTCACCGGGGGACCTCAGGGGGGTGATATTATTTTTGTCTAACAAATTGATTGCTCGTGCTTGTCTTGGTCTTTGATAACGCGACCAGGTATGCAATTACCAGTCCACCGGTAAACAATTACTAGACGCTCGGTCCCGGGAGGGGAACACCCCGGCTAGCGGGGCAACAATGTATGGAGGGTGTCAAGGAACGGAGCAGTTACCAGTTGACACCCGGTTCGACAAAACACGCAGCAAATAGGTCACAACACCGCGTTCGATACGCGTCTTTCGTGGTAAACAAACAGTAAACAACCCTTTTACACGAGGCACAATAAAAAAAAAAAAAACAACCACGACCACATCGAAACCGGTGGCGCTATTTTCTAATCCGTTTCTTTAACTTCCCACGATTTCGATAATCTGTCGATAAGATGGAATGAGCTTCGCAGGCAAGGCCACATGATTGCAAATGTTTTTTTTTTACCTAGTTTTTTTATCAAGTGCTCTGTTCCACTGTATTGAAGGACAGGCCTTATGCTTGATAACAACAGCCCATTACCTAACTTAGAGCTTGTAAAGCATGCGTACAAAAGGGCTATTAAATGTTTCAAGCATTCGTCAGTGGTGACGTGTCGCGTATGATCCTTGCTGCTTTGTTGCCAGCATCTTGTCGACATACGATACAGGTTCTAGATACATCGGCCGGCCAGATAAACCGGACAATGGAGATGAAAACAAGCCCAACAACTCGAAATGCATTGACTGATTGACGGACGGTGTGGTGCGATAGCGCAGATTAATTTTGATCACGCTTCAGACAATGCAAGTCGTTGTCGTTCTTTGTCCCAATTGGCAAATGGCGAGGCTCAAGAGGGCTGTCTCCGTCCCATATCCTTACTCTTAATCATTATGTATGTTTAATTTTTGACATAAATTTTGAATACTTTGAAAAACAAACTCAAAGTGACCCACATGTCTTGCCCATTCTTCGCCGATTGATAAGAAACTTGCAACAGGCACGGCAGCCGCAACCGGAGCAATAAAGAAAACACGTTCTCAAACAAAATAAAACGCACCTAACTGTGGAATTTCCATTCATGTTTTTTTGCGAAAGAAGGAAAGAAAATACCACGACCTCTCAGCATAGAAAAAAAAAACCGGTTTGCGCTGGAAAACGACGTCTGGCTGGTCCTGTTCCGCTACCTTCACTATCATTATGGTCTTTGCTACTACCCCAAAATGCCCGACCGTCTTCTTGCTGCCAGCTTCTGATTTCCCCGGAAGAAGAGAAGCACCAAAAAGGTACGATCAGCCGGGGCCCGGGAATTCCTTTCCTAAGCTGAGGAATAGGGCGATCGTTCGCTCCTGCGACCAGCGAGTTTAGCGTCCCCTTATCGCGACGTTCCGTCCGAGATGGGCGGGCTGAAGTGCATATTGACGGATTTCCCCTTTGCGCACAGTCACAAGAGCCAAACAAACACACACGCACCAAAACCGATGGCGCCCTCCAGTGTGCGCGCAAAGTCCACGGGAGTGTGTGCGCTCGAGCCTCCGTGAGTCACCGACGGACACAACAAACCGGTGTTGACTATGTAACAACATAAACCCCCACCTCGATCCCCCAGTCCGGCAACTCCACGAGCCTACAGCGGTGTGTGCGTGTGTTCGGCAAGGGTCATTGTTGAGAAGAAGGAAAAACACAACCCCCCCCCCCTTTTCCCCCTCTGTCCCCAATCAAGGAGGAAGGGCTCGCTTGGACGGCGGCAAAGGTGTGCGCAGCATTCAACCGACAGACGCGATTGGACGCGCGGCCCTCTCGACTTGGAGGTGCGTCCCATAAGCCTGTTGTGGTGTACCGTCCCTTTTCCCTGTGTGCCCTCGCTGCCCTCTTCCCCCCAGCTTGCGCAAACCAGTGTCCGATGGTGTCTCCTTTCCTGCTGTTCCTGCAGGTGCCACCCCCTCTGCTGTGGCCGGGGCTGTTGGTCGGTCGGCCGGTCGGTCGTCAGCCGCTGATAAGCGTCTGCGAGCGGCGGGTGTAAGTGTAAACGGGTACGGTATGTGCGGTACACGGCCGATCGGCGGTGGCTGACTAGCGAGAGCTGGCGATGGTGATGATGCAGCGCGCAAACGAGATGGCGCGATGCGGTGGCAGGAGGACACCGGAGCGATAATTCGGATCGTGCAAAAACGAGGGAAAAAATGTTAAATTAACTCGCCGTGCGGGCATGTGCTGGCAGTCGCTGTGCAAGTGTCGTGAAGCAACATCCTCCCTCATCCTCCAGCAGCTGCTTCGAACTGCTTTCAAACAAAACGGAGTTCCGCATCTCTCTCTCTCTCTCTCTGTGTTTGTGTGTACGTATGTTTTGCGTGCTGTGTGCTTATTCAAAGATCTTGTCCAGCACTTGAGAAGACGGACAAATATTTGCTCATTGCTTCTGCTCCACTACCGAAGGGATTTTACCGCTAATTAAGCGCCTCGGCTACGCCAAACACGATCCTTCTGCGCATAGCCCGGATCAAGTGTGTCGGTGTGTGAGTGTGTGCGTGTGTACGTGTGTGTGTTACCCAGAAGAGGGCTGGTGGTTCAAGTGTTCAAGTGTTATTTTCCCTTAACGAGTGCCGCACCATTCAAGCAGCCCAACACCAAGCCCAATCGGAAGAGGGTTTCTAGAAAACTCGGACGGACGGACAACAGGTCGCTGGGTAAGCTTTAGCGCTTAATTCCTTCTGTCGAATGTGCTGCAAGCCAATTAAGTGTGAGGCTTTGGGGATTGCCCCGCGTGGAAGGATTCGCATACCTAACCTTGATCGTGGAGGGGAGGGGGAGATGTTGGTCGATGTTGAGGGGAAGGGTTTTTGTTTTGCCATCTTGCTGCACTTTGGACGACCTGGGAACAGCAACAGGTACGAGAAAGTCTGCGCTGCATTTCTGGCAACAGGTGGAGACGGGTGCAGCCAGTGCTAAAGACGTGGCGAGACGTACGTGTATATAAGACGGTATCGCAACGGAGGTAACAAAAGAGATGAGAGAAAGTTTTTGTTTTACTACTTTTGTTGATCTTTGCTTTTATGCTTTGTCGATACGGCTGGTGTGTTGGATGCAATCTCAGGCACAGGAGCATTATGTTGTATGCGGGATGCTGATGCTGCTGGCAGTATTGCGGCCACCGTTGTTTCTTTCTTTCGAAAATAAACACGTGCGATGATGCTGATGATGATAAAGAACGTGACCGTGCGGTCTTTAGGGAGCGAGCGGAAAATAAACTCTTCAAAAGATCAGCTAAACTTAACGTGAAGGTTAGAGTAGCTTATCAAGTAGCACACGTAAAAGAAAAACTATCCCTTCTGCTGGTCTGTTTGACCTAGGAACAAATTGTTATTGCAAGCTGATAAAGATCGGCTTGAACCTTTCCCGGGGAACGATCTTGCAAAAGAAGACCAAGAAGATCTGTGATCACGGTAGGAAGCATGGGCGATGGCTTTGTGTGACTTTTTTTCTCTTCTTCAAATGGCTGGGTTTTATGTTAGCTCTCTTTAGCTTTACGGACCTCGGTGGCTGATGTCTATTTTGCCTACCCTTGGTGGACCGCCGCATGGGCCGCTCAGCAATGGTATGCCGATGACTTTTAAAAGGCTATTCAACCTGCCCAACATGGCGGGCGGTTTGCTAATGGCCGTATTTGTGACCGAGTGCAGTGGCGAGAACGGCCGGACAATTGCAGTGCCCAACGCTCGGTAAATCACACTCTTGGGCCCCAGATTATGCCCAGATTGCGGCGATCAATCTCTGCCTTGCATCTTCGCCCTGGCGCGCTGGCGTAATCAAGTTTTGCGAACCCTCTCTCGCTCTCTCGCTCACTACAAACTGGTGCGAAGGCACCCTTTTAAAAGCAACCCCCTTATTTTTATTGGCGTCCGATAGATCGAACCAGTCGCAGTACGCAGTAATTAATGGTGTATGTTTTTAATATTATTGTTTACGTTTTCCGTTCCCTTCCAATAGGCAGAAGGCAGCACACCACAGCACAATTTGCGCGCCCAGATCTATTGACCAGTGTCGTACGGCCAGCGTAGTGTAGTGCGTTATCAGCCGAGTGGGAAACATAAAAATCATAATGACGTCGCTGGCGGTAATGGAACTAAACAACAACTGTGGCGGCGATGAGAACCGGAACGAAGATTGCGAAAAGTATCTACGCGAGCTGACGAAAACCTTCACCGGCATCGACAAACCGCTCAAGAACGCAAGGAAGTGCGAAACGTTGACCCGATTTGATCGGCGAGCTACGCAAAACGTTCGACTCGGACCACGTCAACATCGAGTACGTGAACCATCTGATGCTGAGCTACCAGTCGAACCCGGCCGAGTGGCGCAAGTTTGCCAAATTCGACCGATACCGGTAAGTGTGTGTGTACAGTATGCAAGAAGGCGGCGGTTTCCCGGTCCCTGGCAACACACATGCGCTCGCAGGTGGTCCGATCGTATCCGGGGATCTTTTGGATTAGGGTCGGGAAGGCGTCGGAAGAGAGCCAACTGAGCAAATTCGAACAGAGCAGCTTATCTTTAGTAGACGATTAATGAAGGTAGCATAGCACACATGGCTCAATTCCGATTAGGTGTGGACTTTGGTTTATTGTAGGGTAAGGTAGAAGCGTAACATCCCTTTCTGGAGGACTTATGCAGGAGAGTGATTGCGATAGAATTCTACTAAATCTGTTTAAAAGATAAAGCACTGTGATTGGCTTGTTAGACGATAGAAAGTTCTGTCATCCTCGTTTAGTATTTTGGTATCAAACCCCTACAGTAAATCCAAATACTTCTATCGACATTGACAGCAAAATCCACTCCAGAGCAAATTGGAAATGAAGCAGAGCAAATTGGAAATGGGCATTTCGATTTCCACAACAGTAGTATCTGTCCATTGCGATATGACAGAAAATACCAAACGAACAGTGACAGTACTTCCCGTCGTCTAATAAGCCTATGAGGATGACGGAATCATCTCAAAACCAGTAGGAAACGGAAGACTTTGTGACGTACCCAACCCCAGCAAGTCGTATTTTGATAAAGTTCGTATCGATAGCGACACTGTCCGTATCACTCAAATGTATCGCAAATATTGAAAATGAGATGTTGAATATTAATTTATACCATGTCATCGTGGCGCAGATTTCAGCTTCAGACCGTTTGCAACAGCTTCCATCGCGAAAGATGATAAAGTTGATTGTCCTGTCCGAATGATGCGATGGGTTTATCTTTGCAGCCCACGCTCGATAAGCGAACAAGTCTGAGAGTCTGTTTTCAGGACATTTGAAATGGCGGCAAATGGCAACTCATGCCACATTCCCACCGCACGCTATCTGGCTTTCGCTGTTGTGATGATTCGAGCGCGTATCGATTTCATGCTTCCTCACTGGTTCTTCCTACACACAGCTACACCCGAAATCTGGTAGATGCCGGTAATGGCAAGTACAACCTGATGATTCTCTGCTGGAACGAAGGGCACGCATCGGCCATCCACGATCATGCTGATTCGCATTGCTTCATGAAGATGCTCAAGGGCCAGCTGATGGAGACGCGCTATGCTTGGCCGAAGGATGCGACGGTCACGGAGGACAGAAGGCGGACATTGGTAGCGGTCAGCCGGCGGGCGAAGAGGTGGAATACAATGGGGACGAGCTGGAGGAGCTTTCGCGCAGCACGCTGGAAACGAATGGCGTGTGCTACATTAACGATACGCTCGGGCTGCACCGGGTCGAAAATCCGAGCCATACCGATGTGGCCGTCTCGCTGCACCTGTACTGCCCCCCGTTCGATGTGTGCTCCATCTTTAACAAACAAAATGGCAAGCGCACCAAGTGTAAGGTCACCTTCTGGAGCAAGTTCGGCAAACGGGAATCCTCTGTAAGTATGCTGCTCCGTGGCCACCCTGTGACCGAAATGTAGACGAAGTCGGAAGAATTCCCAACTAATTTCTTTCTATTGTTTCAGAATGTGAACTAGGACTTGATAGCTGGCAGTCGGCAGATGTATCGAGACTGACGTTTGCAAGTGATAGTAATGAAACGAATGCATGATCATTTTTCTGCATTTCGTTAGTGGTAATCCTCCAAGAGAAACGCTAGGGCTGTATTTCAGATAAGATAAGTAAATGAGATTACTTTTAGATTACTGCTCATAATTCAGGGCAAAAGTGTGCTACGAGTGAATAAAATGTCTATACGGTTAAATGGTGTTGTTCGGTATGTTTTTTAAAGTTAATTTACAGGGTTTAAACTAGATAGCTCAACATCGGATGCGAATAATTCAATAAAATACATTTAAACAATAAAAATGCAATCTCGAATGACCTGTCATTGGTTGCTCGGTATACGCTCGACATTCATTTATAAATGTTGAAAAGCGATTTTACGGATTGCAAATGAAGCTTGCAGTGTTGAACTGCCTTGAGAAACACTGCAAGTTAAGTTAAGTCCAGTATTTTTCAATTTAGGGAATGGGATTTTCACGGGTAAATTGATTTTTTTACAAGGAAAGGAAGGTTCTGATGTTATTTAATCAATTTCACTTCTTTTCCTTTGGCTAAACAACCGCCGTCGGTAAAGGCTTAACCTTTGCCACTACTTGGCTTGAACACATGACGGGCACGATGTTAAGTCGTACGAGTTGATGACTATACCATGAGACCACGAGGCCCGGTTTTAATGTGGCTAGATTTAATTTAACTACTGCCAGGTGTATTTAATTCAACGTATTCATCAATGATTGGGCCATTAAAAAAATCAAATCAATGATTGGTATCTTAAAAAATATACTATACTAGAGCGTGATCACTCTAGTTTTTTTATCAAACACATTAAACATACTTTAAAGAACACCATATTGTTACTTTGCAAAATATTCAATGCGTCTCTAACGGGATCCTATCTTTCCAATGGCTTGCATGGTTGCTGTTTTAGTGCTTGTCATGAGATGATGGAGATTGGGTAACAAATTATCACTACACTAATTGTACTTTCAATAATAGTATCCCATGAGTCAGACAAAATTTGACACTTTATCAATCGAATTCTAACTGTGATGGCCAAAAAAAGTGAAGGAACTTCGTATAAAAGCGTGCCCGATCATAGAACGGCATCCTTTAGCGCCTAAAACGGACTTCGTGCGGCAGTTTGTGGAGATCGTATAAGCCTGTTACCGCATCTATGTTGAGAAAGCAACATGTGTGCAATGAACACATCATAGTAGTCTGTAGAAAATGTTTAATATTATCAGTCTAGTTTGAAATAAATTACATACAAGTTCATTGTTTAGTTTCTGCTCCTCCTTTATTCCACTGTGTTATAACTCCGCTCAACAATCTACAACGTCTTAGTAGAATTAGATAACAACTAGAGCATTGAAAGAAAGGCTAATTCCGAATGGCAGACGATCTAGAGTGATTAGAAGCTCCAAATATTGATGAAAATGAAGACCGAGGGAAAAGTCGCTACGTCGCTGCGTTCGCTTGATCGGGGTGGTCGATGCAAACGGCCAAACACTGAAACAGGCCGTACGATACGAACAAACGTATCACGAAGCAGAAATCGTGTCCATTGGCTTAGCAGCGGCAAACATAACGCCAAAAAGAGAATGCGATCGTTTTAGGAGAAATTGGAATTTCGATACGTCCAATATCTCCAGCTGCGTCCCATCAAAATTTTCTAGACCATCATGATTCAAAAGCTTTACTCCAACAATTTTGTCGCGAAAACTGAGGGGGAATTGATAAAAATCGAAGATGGATCTCAACAAAATGCCTAAAGGCAGTCTTCATCCATCATGGTAAAAATTCCAAATGGCTGACGAAAGATACTTCACAAGGTGGTAGTAGATTTAGTTTGCAAAAAAGCGTGAATAATTACTATTATAAGGGTGTTTATGCAAAGGAATTATCTCACTTAGTTGTTTTGTTCTACAGCTAGTCGAAAAATAGTATTTTTATGCAAACGTTATCGGAAAAAGACCCTTCCTTCTATCAGAATCGTGATCGATTTGGAAATATGTCTGCCTTGGTATTCTTCATGTGTAGCTGAAGCGAGATGAATGCTGAAAATAAGTGCTACGAATGTTCATGTGTTTGAAGGAGGCAAAGTTTATTAGCTTGAGAGCGTTATCGTTTATCAGCTGTCGTTTCTGATAGTTGGTTTTGTGGTTCGATACAGTACTTCTTACTGTTATTTATTTATTTATTTTATTTATTTTTATTTTATTAATTGCTCGGCCACGTTGGGTTTACAGCAATAGTGCTTACTGACTACAGTATACAATTATTCACGAAGGAGTAGGAAGGAGTTTATGTTACGGAAAAGGAGCGAAGACGGGATCGGTAGACAGTATAGGATAGGTTGAAATCGAACAGATCTGAAGTACTATTAAAAGACACGACATAGCTCTTACAAAAGGCTCATTGCGAGCAAAACGTGTACGACATATAGGTAACTGGAGACGAAAAACGATAACGTAAGGTGCGACAAGGTGCATACAAATGTAAGCGCGACAGAAGTGAAGGAGTATCAATCGTATTGAGCAATATGCCAGCAACGAAAGAAGCCCTGAGCGACCGAGAGGCGGGTGCTCCAACTTGGCAAGGCCTAATAGAGTGCATCTATCGTCATACGAAGGAAGCGGAATAGAGTGATGACCCAGCGACCTACGAAATACGATCCTTGTAAAACGTCTCTGGATCCTCTCAATCCTTTGGAGCAGAGATAGTTGGACAGGAGACCAGATGACACAGGCATATTCTAGTACACGAAACGGACCCAACAACAATAAAGGGACTTAAGACAAAAAGGATCATGAATTCCAGTTATCTTTCGATGCGATGAAGTTTGTTTGGAGATGGCTTTCAAGGCCTCTCCTCCAACCTCCAGTTTTATCGCGCCACAGAATAAACTTAAACGACTGGAAAATCAAATGTCAAAAAAAAAATGAATGCTCCATAGCTTCACTGGTTTTGCTCTAGATGCCGTTCTATAACTTCATTATATTGCTGTCCTTTTCTTGTTTCTCATTACTTGTGTTTCGTTTCGCCTTATTCATCTAATTTGGCCTATATTCACTTCTAATTTTCCGAGCAAATCTATAAGAATGGTCGTGTGATCAGATTCGTGGATATCAGCAAACCAGTGAAGCTATGGAGATTTCGTTTTTTTCTATGCATGTTTGATTTCCCAGTGGTTTAAGCTTAATCTGTGGCGCTTGGGGGTTAAGCACGAGGCACGGGGAACCACAGCGAGGTACAGCAAGACCTGCCGCAAAGTGTGTGTGTGTGTGTGTGTGTGTG
>NW_024428325.1:0-32330 GCF_017562075.2 Anopheles merus | reverse complement strand
GGATCTTTGTCCGATTCGTCAGCTATGCCGGGACAGCGATTCTCTTCCGGATCGTCATCCTCAACCAGTCTGCCGTCTTTACCTAATACTTTTTCATCATCCGGTGTACATGAGTGTGTTATAACTCGAAAACAAGTGGACAATCTTGTTAAGCTATCGAAGCAGACTACGGCTCGAAATTATGTTTTACGCAATGGATACTATAGCAGGAACAACATCACGCAATGCGCCATTACTGCCATTGATACAGAAAAGGCATTAGAAGCATTTAATGCTAACTTAGAAGCTAACACGTATGTGACTGAGATGTTCAGCTCACTTTTGAATACAATAGGTTATATAAAATATGTTAAAAGAAGACCAAATAATAGATCTATTGTTTACTAAAGATGTTTTTCTAAATGTTGGTCAGGGATTAGTAATAAAAATCCAAAAATCGCATTTTTTTTATCTTGAAAACTTTACGTAAAGTTGCATAATTTAAGAAGCTAAGATAATTATTAGTCCAACGTAAGTTTGAAATCAAAAAGCTATAAAGTTCCACCAAGTTCGGCACCCTTTCTTAACAAGCCTTCAAGTTCCACCATGAACCCTACACATAGTGCTAATCAGCCGCAAAGTTCCAAAAAGTACCATGTCCCTGTTAAAAGCTCCATAGTTCCGCAAAGTACCGTCTATCTCTTAATCAGCCACAAAGTACGACATCGGAACGATTTTTCGTTAAACAGCCCTAAATTAGCTATAAAGTACGAGCTGACTATTTGGGAAGTCACTGAAAGCCAACCTCACTTCACTTGTGAGTACAGGCAGGCCTTGACCGACAGCGGTTGTTGTGCCAAAGAAGAAGAGAAGAAGTTTGAAATAATTGTTACGGAAATAAAAAAAAATTAAAAAAACTAACTATGGAATCAAGTTCAAGAATCAAGTTCAACATTTATTTATGTACGACATCTATTAACATAAAAAGTTCCTCCATTCGTATTAGTTCATAATTGTGAAGCAATGCATCTGCATGCTTCAATTACATTCTTGCTAGTATCACGACGAGGTTGGGATAGGAGTTAAAGATACGTATGAAGTATCTTAGCATTTGCTAGCCAACTGATAACGAAAAGTAATATAAACAAAAAATTTAATATTGAAATAAAGCTACTCTCTGTCCATTTCTATTGCACTCTCTTACTAGCTAGCTCCTCTTGAAATGTGTGCGTTAAAGGACCTAAATGAAAATAGACTTCTCCATCTAATGATATTGCTTAAAACTTACATTACATGTACTGATTGTTTTGTGTCTAACTAATGCCTTTTTATGTCTATTTGCTAAACTAGTGCCTATTTCTGTCTATTTGCTAAGCTATTTAGATGTCAAAATGCAAGTGCGATCGTAAGATCTTTCTGGTTCTGATGGAAGCTCGGTCACGTTGGTAGCACGCATGCACTGGTGTCTCGTTCCCTACGCCGTGTTGTCTGCGGGCTGCAGTACGGTGTCATCCGATGCTCCGCAGTGTAAGCTGGATTCGTCTGGTCGGTATGTGCAGGTGCATAGATGATAAATGATGTTAGATGTATCCGGTTAACCTGTGTAAGGTAAAAGAAATAAATTAAAAGTAATAAAAGTTTATATACAAGATAGTCTTTTTAGGCCGTCCACAAGGACAGAGGAGGCGTGGAGGCGTCCTCCATTAAGGCCGGGATAACGGACTGGCAGACGAAGGCTCGAGATCGTGAGCGGTTTCGGACACTTCCTGACACTCCTGCCTCCGTGTTCAATTTGGCGTAACGTCCTACATGGACATGCCGGCCCATACAGGCCGAGACTTATTCACTCCCTCGCAATCGGATAGTCAGTCCTACGCGGGGACGGTCCAAATGAAGATTAAACCCACAACGGGTATGTTGTTAAGTCTTTCAAGTTGACGACCGTCCCTGTGGGCCCTGACTCCCCTCCCCCCCGCGCCCCAATCCCATTGGAAAGCAGCGATTAATATAAATGTTAAAATATAATATTGTTGCGTCTGGTCCTAAGAGAGCAGATTGGTTGGAGGATTGGACCGTTAAACGTGTGCACACACAAACTGCACATTGGAGCACAATTCATTACCCTCATTGCTATATTAAATCTATAGCACCAAATATACTCACCATGACCTTGCTAGTTTGAATCGTTCTCTACTTCTCATTCTTCATTTTCCAAACGTGTGCATATCGCTTTCCCGGATTTGTATTTCTGTCTCGCCTGTGATCGTTAGACCTTATTTACGACGTAAATATCCTAAAAATAAACAAATACAACAAAATATTTGCTGCAAAATCACAAAACGTACTTGCAACGTAAAGAAAATTAATATTATCGGTAAAATAGACAAGGGGTTTCAATGTATTGTGATAAGAAAAACCGGTTTGTTTAACGCTTTTCTATTTTGTTTACTTTTTCCCACGTCACATACGAATTTGGCAACCATTCTTCCACCCCGCATCCAGGCGCTTCATACGTCTCGGCCTGTTGTCTGCCAAAATGACATTCGAAGCAGGCTCATGTGCTATCTCTTTCCCTCATTTCCTTCAGAAGTCGCTCAGCTCTGCGGCTCGGGTATTTAGGAAAATCTTTTATCAAGAGGCATACTTACGAAAACTTCACTCCATATCGGCTTTGTGGCTGTCCAGAACCTTATACACCCAGGTAAGTTGATGAGGTGCTTTGAATCATGTTTGAATCTAATATGAATCAAAGGTTATTGAAACAATTATCTTTTTAGGAAAATGCAAAACATGGATGATGATCACGGATATGCATCATTTGCATTGCAACCGAGTACCGAATGATGGAACTATGTCCTATCTAATGGTTTTTTTCTGCTCCGACGTCAGTTTCATCGGTCGTGCCCGCTACTCCTATTATTCTTGCTTCGACATGGTTGGCTGTCTCATCGTCACCACACCACCTATATTTGTTTTGTCAGATATGTTGACCATTCCATCGTCACCGCCACCCATCCGTGATGTTTGCGGTAATTTCTTTTGGGTGGATCTATGTCCCGTTCGTCAGCCAAGCCGGGACAGCGATTCTCTTCCGGACCGTCATTGTTGACCGTCCCATCGTTACCACCACCCATCACTAATGTTTCCGGTAAGTTTCTGTTCAAAGGATCAATGCCCAGTTCGTCTGCCAAGCCGGGACAGCGATCCTCTTCCGGAACGTCATTGTTGACCGCTTCATCGCCACCATCAACCATCCCTGATGTTTCCGGTACGTTCCTTTTCGATGGATATTTGTCCGATTCGTCAGCTGTGGAAGCGTTACCAAGTCGGTTGTTGAGCGTGGATTTAAAAAAGTATATTTTTCGACTAATTTAAAATATTCACACTTTTTTACAAATCTTCGACTTGTCCCTTTGGTGGATTTTTTGCTTCTCCTTTCATGCCCTTATTTGGTTGGGAATCAGCGCGCGCTGTCCCGATTCCCGATCTTCGATCGTTGACCTGGCGCGCGAACCCTGACCGCTCCGAACATTTCTTTTATCTCTCTCTCTCTCTCTCTCTAGCTCTGTTCGGTGTTTTATGGCACCTTCGATCAGCTTATCGTTTTAATCGATAAGCGCACCCGCCTTTATCATTATCTCGCACTTGTTATCGCTCTAATGTCAACATACAGACGTGTCAACATTCCCCGGCACGTGAATCCATGCGGTTTGGATTCACCAATAAATCACGACACGTCCATCAACCTATTCTGCTACAAACTCTCTACTATCAACGTTCCCTGTTAATTCCTTCACTTCAGGATCAGCTGATGTACATTACATTTTACTACAAAGTGCAAGATGAACGACTATCCATACCACCTATCTGTCGCAGTCGGTAACAGTCTGTTCTACAGTTCCAACCTATCTTCTCGTATGGTGTATTTACGCTTCGATTTCTTTTTAGGTTTAAATCCTGTTCCTATTTTGTAATCTAAAGGATTCGCGAGATTCTGTAACACAATACATCGATCTTCACTGTGCTGTTTCAATGCCTTTTTCACAGTTACTCGCACTAGAAACCCTTTCGACGGTAGAAGATCTATATTCAGAAGGCGAACTCCCCTCCTGCACTTCGTTTTGCTCAGGCGGTATGCTTGAAGCCCTTGCGCGATGATCAGCCGAGAAGAGCGTGGCTGCTGTGTTGGTGCTTAGCGTGCCGTAGATCGACCAACCCAGCGGACTACGCACAGCGATCAATTTACTCTCCTCGCTCGAACGTATCTCCTGCGGCTTCATCAGCCAGACGTTATCTAGCCCAATCAGCAATTGTGGCACTGCGTCGCGATATTGAATGGCTGGAAGATCCTGGAAGTGATTCAAATTCGTTATCAGTGAAGAATTTAAACTTTGTTTTGGCAAACTTAGCTTTTTAATGGTGTGAGCGGCCGCTATAGTATAGCGCCGCTCTTCTCCCCGTGCTGATATCTGCAGTTGGACGCACTGCGATGAGTCTTCCTGTCGTTTAATGTTGCCCGTCCAGCATATTTCTAACGGCTCTCGAACGCCGTTGAGTCCCAGTTGTTCTGCTAGCGCAGCTTCCACTGTGGTCAGTGAAGACGCCTCGTCCATCAGGGCGTATGTGTCTACGCTGGTCTGCCCGTTGTGGACAGTCACTGGTGTCACACGGAAAAGTGTGTGTGGTGATTTCGTTGTGTGATAGTGAAACTGCACCATGCGTCTCCGTGGGCCACCGGTGTTTTGATGCAGCAGCATGTGATGTTGAGCGCCACATCCGTCAATTGTGCAAACGAACCGTGACTTACACTCCCTTGTACCGTGGTTATTGAGGCAATTGCGACAAAGTTTCAGACTCGTTACTGCATTCAAGCGATCTGCTACCGACATGCTCTTGAATGTTTAGCATTGTCGTACGTGATGCGCAGGATCCTTGCATACATAACACTTCGCTCTGTTTGGGTCAGTCACCACAGGGCTGCTGGTTTCGGCTTTCAGCTGCCTTGGCGTATCGTGTGTAACTTCAACAGCAGGAGGGTAGTGCGTAAAGGTGTGGCCTCGATGTATTTTTACTGGTACTCGAATATTTTCTACATTTCCAGGAACCGTCAGCTCACAGCAATCCTCAGTGAGCTCCTCCATGAATGCACAAAATTCTCTTAAAGTGGCTTTCTCAAAGTTTCTTTTAAAGCGTATCCACTCTAATTTTCTGCTGGCCGGTAGCTTTTCTACCAGCTCCTCTAAAAGCTCCGGGTTGGAGAAATGCTCTTCCATTTCACTAGCTATCAGATGGTCGCACAACCTCTGGACGGTTATGCCAAACGAAATCAGCTGGTCTAAACGTTCCAGCCTCGGTGCCTCGGCACGTCGAGCTTGCCCGATCAGTTCTTTGACCAGCAATCCGGGTCTGCCATACAGCTGCTTCAACATTTTGATTACTTGTGGGGCTGCGTTTGGTGAAGTAAACTTAGATTCTACTACTTCTCTTGCCGGGCCGGTGAGCGCTTCCTCTAACCGCATTATATTTTCGACTGAGGTAAAGCCACATGCCTCGGTCGACCGATTATAATAGCTGTAGAATATCGGCCATTGCTTCACTGAACCTGAAAAGTTAGGCAGTTTCCTATTCCAGATTCGTCTCGCATGCTCCATGTCGGTTGCAATTGATGTCGCCGGTTCTTGTTTCAGGGTTGGCGAACACTCTCTACTCATCGTACTAGGTTTCGGTAGAGTAGTTTTAGCGCGACCGTTCGTAAACTCATTTACCCCTTTCATCACTTCACTCAAAGCTATACTTGAACCACTTTTTCTGCTTGCACTTTCATATTGTATTTGCTGTCTCATAGCGTCGTAACTTGAGCTTAGTTTGGCAAATTTCTCCTCGTAAAGTGCTCGTATGGCATTCATTTCCATCTCTTGTTCTCTAGCTAATCGTTCCAGCTTAAGCGCTGTTGCCACAGAACTTCTACTTTTTCTCGAACTGTTTGATGCGCGGTCCCTTTGGATTAGGGATTTTTCTTCTGACCGTTCGCTCCCGGCATCAAAACTGCTGGGCGCCATCTCTTTTTCTTCTGTCTGCGCCATTCTGTTAAGCGCGGGATTTTTCGCGATTTCAGAATCGCCACTAATGCATCGATTGACCGCATCGAACTCCCGGCCCACGCCTGTGGGCTTACTCGTTGGGGTCAAATATTTCGTCACTGGTGCCAGCTGCGAAGAAGAGGGCTGCAGGGTCTTCTTTATACACGATGCAGAAGGTTCGCCTTCTTGCGACTGGGTTACGCGAGGAGCCCTGTTCGGCCTGCCACTGGTCGCGTGGCCTCTAGCCTCAGCTGCCTCATCCGTTCCACCGCTTTCACACCGTGCACACACCCACCTTACGTTCTTCACATCGCTCGAAACACCAGCGCAATCGTAATGCCACCACTTAAAACACTTGTCGCATCGCACCATATCGGCTACCGCATTCTCGCGGGTACAACCAATGCAATCGAACTTCGGTTTCGGCATTTTACGCGTTGATCACTATTTAAATCAAACTCTTTAACTTTTAATTTGTAAAAAAGCTTGTGGAAGCGTTACCAAGTCGGTTGTTGAGCGTGGATTTAAAAAAGTATATTTTTCGACTAATTTAAAATATTCACACTTTTTTACAAATCTTCGACTTGTCCCTTTGGTGGATTTTTTGCTTCTCCTTTCATGCCCTTATTTGGTTGGGAATCAGCGCGCGCTGTCCCGATTCCCGATCTTCGATCGTTGACCTGGCGCGCGAACCCTGACCGCTCCGAACATTTCTTTTATCTCTCTCTCTCTCTCTAGCTCTGTTCGGTGTTTTATGGCACCTTCGATCAGCTTATCGTTTTAATCATTATCTCGCACTTGTTATCGCTCTAATGTCAACATACAGACGTGTCAACATCAGCTATGCCGGGACAGCGATTCTCTTCCGATTCGTCAGCTATGCCGGGACAGCGATTCTCTTCCGGATCGTCATTCTCAACCAGTCTGCCGTCTTTACCTGATACTTTTTCATCATCCGGTGTACATGAGTGTGTTGTAACTCGAAAACAAGTGGACAATCTTATTAAGCTATCGAAGCAGACTACGGCTCGAAATTATGTTTTACGCAATGGATACTATAGCAGGAACAACATCACGCAATGCAGCCATTACTGCCATTGATACAGAAAGGCATTAGAAGCATTTAATGCTAACTTAGAAGCTAACACGTATGTGACTGAGATGTTCAGCTCACTTTTGAATACAATAGGTTATATAAAATATGTTAAAAGAAGACCAAATAATAGATCTATTGTTTACTAAAGATGTTTTTCTAAATGTTGGTCAGGGATTAGTAATAAAAATCCAAAAATCGCATTTTTTTTATCTTGAAAACTTTACGTAAAGTTGCATAATTTAAGAAGCTAAGATAATTATTAGTCCAACGTAAGTTTGAAATCAAAAAGCTATAAAGTTCCACCAAGTTCGGCACCCTTTCTTAACAAGCCTTCAAGTTCCACCATGAACCCTACACATAGTGCTAATCAGCCGCAAAGTTCCAAAAAGTACCATGTCCCTGTTAAAAAGCTCCATAGTTCCGCAAAGTACCGTCTATCTCTTAATCAGCCACAAAGTACGACATCGGAACGATTTTTCGTTAAACAGCCCTAAATTAGCTATAAAGTACGAGCTGGCTATTTGGGAAGTCACTGAAAGCCAACCTCACTTCACTTGTGAGTACAGGCAGGCCTTGACCGACAGCGGTTGTTGTGCCAAAGAAGAAGAGAAGAAGTTTGAAATAATTGTTACGGAAATAAAAAAAAATTAAAAAAAACTAACTATGGAATCAAGTTCAAGAATCAAGTTCAACATTTATTTATGTACGACATCTATTAACATAAAAAGTTCCTCCATTCGTATTAGTTCATAATTGTGAAGCAATGCATCTGCATGCTTCAATTACATTCTTGCTAGTATCACGACGAGGTTGGGATAGGAGTTAAAGATACGTATGAAGTATCTTAGCATTTGCTAGCCAACTGATAACGAAAAGTAATATAAACAAAAAATTTAATATTGAAATAAAGCTACTCTCTGTCTATTTCTATTGCACTCTCTTACTAGCTAGCTCCTCTTGAAATGTGTGCGTTAAAGGACCTAAATGAAAATAGACTTCTCCATCTAATGATATTGCTTAAAACTTACATTACATGTACTGATTGTTTTGTGTCTAACTAATGCCTTTTTATGTCTATTTGCTAAACTAGTGCCTATTTCTGTCTATTTGCTAAGCTATTTAGATGTCAAAATGCAAGTGCGATCGTAAGATCTTTCTGGTTCTGATGGAAGCTCGGTCACGTTGGTAGCACGCATGCACTGGTGTCTCGTTCCCTACGCCGTGTTGTCTGCGGGCTGCAGTACGGTGTCATCCGATGCTCCGCAGTGTAAGCTGGTTTCGTCTGGTCGGTATGTGCAGGTGCATAGATGATAAATGATGTTAGATGTATCCGGTTAACCTGTGTAAGGTAAAAGAAATAAATTAAAAGTAATAAAAGTTTATATACAAGATAGTCTTTTTAGGCCGTCCACAAGGACAGAGGAGGCGTGGAGGCGTCCTCCATTAAGGCCGGGATAACGGACTGGCAGACGAAGGCTCGAGATCGTGAGCGGTTTCGGACACTTCCTGACACTCCTGCCTCCGTGTTCAATTTGGCGTAACGTCCTACATGGACATGCCGGCCCATACAGGCCGAGACTTATTCACTCCCTCGCAATCGGATAGTCAGTCCTACGCGGGGACGGTCCAAATGAAGATTAAACCCACGACGGGTATGTTGTTAAGTCTTTCAAGTTGACGACCGTCCCTGTGGGCCCTGACTCCCCTCCCCCCGCGCCCCAATCCCATTGGAAAGCAGCGATTAATATAAATGTTAAAATATAATATTGTTGCGTCTGGTCCTAAGAGAGCAGATTGGTTGGAGGATTGGACCGTTAAACGTGTGCACACACAAACTGCACATTGGAGCACAATTCATTACCCTCATTGCTATATTAAAATCTATAGCACCAAATATACTCACCATGACCTTGCTAGTTTGAATCGTTCTCTACTTCTCATTCTTCATTTTCCAAACGTGTGCATATCGCTTTCCCGGATTTGTATTTCTGTCTCGCCTGTGATCGTTAGACCTTATTTACGACGTAAATATCCTAAAAATAAACAAATACAACAAAATATTTGCTGCAAAATCACAAAACGTGCTTGCAACGTAAAGAAAATTAATATTATCGGTAAAATAGACAAGGGGTTTCAATGTATTGTGATAAGAAAAACCGGTTTGTTTAACGCTTTTCTATTTTGTTTACTTTTTCCCACGTCACATACGAATTTGGCAACCATTCTTCCACCCCGCATCCAGGCGCTTCATACGTCTCGGCCTGTTGTCTGCCAAAATGACATTCGAAGCAGGCTCATGTGCTATCTCTTTCCCTCATTTCCTTCAGAAGTCGCTCAGCTCTGCGGCTCGGGTATTTAGGAAAATCTTTTATCAAGAGGCATACTTCACTCCATATCGGCTTTGTGGCTGTCCAGAACCTTATACACCCAGGTAAGTTGATGAGGTGCTTTGAATCATGTTTGAATCTAATATGAATCAAAGGTTATTGAAACAATTATCTTTTTAGGAAAATGCAAAACATGGATGATGATCACGGATATGCATCATTTGCATTGCAACCGAGTACCGAATGATGGAACTATGTCCTATCTAATGGTTTTTTTCTGCTCCGACGTCAGTTTCATCGGTCGTGCCCGCTACTCCTATTATTCTTGCTTCGACATGGTTGGCTGTCTCATCGTCACCACCACCTATATTTGTTTCGTCAGATATGTTGACCATTCCATCGTCACCGCCACCCATCCGTGATGTTTGCGGTACATTTCTTTTGGGTGGATCTATGTCCGGTTCGTCAGCCAAGCCGGGACAGCGATTCTCTTTCGGACCGTCATTGTTGACCGTCCCATCGTTACCACCACCCATCACTAAAGTTTCCGGTAAGTTTCTGTTCAAAGGATCAATGCCCAGTTCGTCTGCCAAGCCGGGACAGCGATCCTCTTCCGGAACGTCATTGTTGACCGCTTCATCGCCACCATCAACCATCCCTGATGTTTCCGGTACGTTCCTTTTCGATGGATATTTGTCCGATTCGTCAGCTGTGGAAGCGTTACCAAGTCGGTTGTTGAGCGTGGATTTAAAAAAGTATATTTTTCGACTAATTTAAAATATTCACACTTTTTTACAAATCTTCGACTTGTCCCTTTGGTGGATTTTTTGCTTCTCCTTTCATGCCCTTATTTGGTTGGGAATCAGCGCGCGCTGTCCCGATTCCCGATCTTCGATCGTTGACCTGGCGCGCGAACCCTGACCGCTCCGAACATTCTCTTCTCTCTCTCTCTCTCTCTCTCTCTCTCTCTCTCTCTCTCTCTAGCTCTGTTCGGTGTTTTATGGCACCTTCGATCAGCTTATCGTTTTAATCGATAAGCGCACCCGCCTTTATCATTATCTCGCACTTGTTATCGCTCTAATGTCAACATACAGACGTGTCAACATTCCCCGGCACGTGAATCCATGCGGTTTGGATTCACCAATAAATCACGACACGTCCATCAACCTATTCTGCTACAAACTCTCTACTATCAACGTTCCCTGTTAATTCCTTCACTTCAGGATCAGCTGATGTACATTACATTTTACTACAAAGTGCAAGATGAACGACTATCCATACCACCTATCTGTCGCAGTCGGTAACAGTCTGTTCTACAGTTCCAACCTATCTTCTCGTATGGTGTATTTACGCTTCGATTTCTTTTTAGGTTTAAATCCTGTTCCTATTTTGTAATCTAAAGGATTCGCGAGATTCTGTAACACAATACATCGATCTTCACTGTGCTGTTTCAATGCCTTTTTCACAGTTACTCGCACTAGAAACCCTTTCGACGGTAGAAGATCTATATTCAGAAGGCGAACTCCCCTCCTGCACTTCGTTTTGCTCAGGCGGTATGCTTGAAGCCCTTGCGCGATGATCAGCCGAGAAGAGCGTGGCTGCTGTGTTGGTGCTTAGCGTGCCGTAGATCGACCAACCCAGCGGACTACGCACAGCGATCAATTTACTCTCCTCGCTCGAACGTATCTCCTGCGGCTTCATCAGCCAGACGTTATCTAGCCCAATCAGCAATTGTGGCACTGCGTCGCGATATTGAATGGCTGGAAGATCCTGGAAGTGATTCAAATTCGTTATCAGTGAAGAATTTAAACTTTGTTTTGGCAAACTTAGCTTTTTAATGGTGTGAGCGGCCGCTATAGTATAGCGCCGCTCTTCTCCCCGTGCTGATATCTGCAGTTGGACGCACTGCGATGAGTCTTCCTGTCGTTTAATGTTGCCCGTCCAGCATATTTCTAACGGCTCTCGAACGCCGTTGAGTCCCAGTTGTTCTGCTAGCGCAGCTTCCACTGTGGTCAGTGAAGACGCCTCGTCCATCAGGGCGTATGTGTCTACGCTGGTCTGCCCGTTGTGGACAGTCACTGGTGTCACACGGAAAAGTGTGTGTGGTGATTTCGTTGTGTGATAGTGAAACTGCACCATGCGTCTCCGTGGGCCACCGGTGTTTTGATGCAGCAGCATGTGATGTTGAGCGCCACATCCGTCAATTGTGCAAACGAACCGTGACTTACACTCCCTTGTACCGTGGTTATTGAGGCAATTGCGACAAAGTTTCAGACTCGTTACTGCATTCAAGCGATCTGCTACCGACATGCTCTTGAATGTTTCGCATTGTCGTACGTGATGCGCAGGATCCTTGCATACATAACACTTCGCTCTGTTTGGGTCAGTCACCACAGGGCTGCTGGTTTCGGCTTTCAGCTTTGGCGTATCGTGTGTAACTTCAACAGCAGGAGGGTAGTGCGTAAAGGTGTGGCCTCGATGTATTTTTACTGGTACTCGAATATTTTCTACATTTCCAGGAACCGTCAGCTCACAGCAATCCTCAGTGAGCTCCTCCATGAATGCACAAAATTCTCTTAAAGTGGCTTTCTCAAAGTTTCTTTTAAAGCGTATCCACTCTAATTTTCTGCTGGCCGGTAGCTTTTCTACCAGCTCCTCTAAAAGCTCCGGGTTGGAGAAATGCTCTTCCATTTCACTAGCTATCAGATGGTCGCACAACCTCTGGACGGTTATGCCAAACGAAATCAGCTGGTCTAAACGTTCCAGCCTCGGTGCCTCGGCACGTCGAGCTTGCCCGATCAGTTCTTTGACCAGCAATCCGGGTCTGCCATACAGCTGCTTCAACATTTTGATTACTTGTGGGGCTGCGTTTGGTGAAGTAAACTTAGATTCTACTACTTCTCTTGCCGGGCCGGTGAGCGCTTCCTCTAACCGCATTATATTTTCGACTGAGGTAAAGCCACATGCCTCGGTCGACCGATTATAATAGCTGTAGAATATCGGCCATTGCTTCACTGAACCTGAAAAGTTAGGCAGTTTCCTATTCCAGATTCGTCTCGCATGCTCCATGTCGGTTGCAATTGATGTCGCCGGTTCTTGTTTCAGGGTTGGCGAACACTCTCTACTCATCGTACTAGGTTTCGGTAGAGTAGTTTTAGCGCGACCGTTCGTAAACTCATTTACCCCTTTCATCACTTCACTCAAAGCTATACTTGAACCACTTTTTCTGCTTGCACTTTCATATTGTATTTGCTGTCTCATAGCGTCGTAACTTGAGCTTAGTTTGGCAAATTTCTCCTCGTAAAGTGCTCGTATGGCATTCATTTCCATCTCTTGTTCTCTAGCTAATCGTTCCAGCTTAAGCGCTGTTGCCACAGAACTTCTACTTTTTCTCGAACTGTTTGATTCGCGGTCCCTTTGGATTAGGGATTTTTCTTCTGACCGTTCGCTCCCGGCATCAAAACTGCTGGGCGCCATCTCTTTTTCTTCTGTCTGCGCCATTCTGTTAAGCGCGGGATTTTTCGCGATTTCAGAATCGCCACTAATGCATCGATTGACCGCATCGAACTCCCGGCCCACGCCTGTGGGCTTACTCGTTGGGGTCAAATATTTCGTCACTGGTGCCAGCTGCGAAGAAGAGGGCTGCAGGGTCTTCTTTATACACGATGCAGAAGGTTCGCCTTCTTGCGACTGGGTTACGCGAGGAGCCCTGTTCGGCCTGCCACTGGTCGCGTGGCCTCTAGCCTCAGCTGCCTCATCCGTTCCACCGCTTTCACACCGTGCACACACCCACCTTACGTTCTTCACATCGCTCGAAACACCAGCGCAATCGTAATGCCACCACTTAAAACACTTGTCGCATCGCACCATATCGGCTACCGCATTCTCGCGGGTACAACCAATGCAATCGAACTTCGGTTTCGGCATTTTACGCGTTGATCACTATTTAAATCAAACTCTTTAACTTTTAATTTGTAAAAAAGCTTGTGGAAGCGTTACCAAGTCGGTTGTTGAGCGTGGATTTAAAAAAGTATATTTTTCGACTAATTTAAAATATTCACACTTTTTTACAAATCTTCGACTTGTCCCTTTGGTGGATTTTTTGCTTCTCCTTTCATGCCCTTATTTGGTTGGGAATCAGCGCGCGCTGTCCCGATTCCCGATCTTCGATCGTTGACCTGGCGCGCGAACCCTGACCGCTCCGAACATTTCTTTTATCTCTCTCTCTCTCTCTAGCTCTGTTCGGTGTTTTATGGCACCTTCGATCAGCTTATCGTTTTAATCGATAAGCGCACCCGCCTTTATCATTATCTCGCACTTGTTATCGCTCTAATGTCAACATACAGACGTGTCAACATCAGCTATGCCGGGACAGCGATTCTCTTCCGATTCGTCAGCTATGCCGGGACAGCGATTCTCTTCCGGATCGTCATTCTCAACCAGTCTGCCGTCTTTACCTGATACTTTTTCATCATCCGGTGTACATGAGTGTGTTGTAACTCGAAAACAAGTGGACAATCTTATTAAGCTATCGAAGCAGACTACGGCTCGAAATTATGTTTTACGCAATGGATACTATAGCAGGAACAACATCACGCAATGCAGCCATTACTGCCATTGATACAGAAGAGGCATTAGAAGCATTTAATGCTAACTTAGAAGCTAACACGTATGTGACTGAGATGTTCAGCTCACTTTTGAATACAATAGGTTATATAAAATATGTTAAAAGAAGACCAAATAATAGATCTATTGTTTACTAAAGATGTTTTTCTAAATGTTGGTCAGGGATTAGTAATAAAAATCCAAAAATCGCATTTTTTTTATCTTGAAAACTTTACGTAAAGTTGCATAATTTAAGAAGCTAAGATAATTATTAGTCCAACGTAAGTTTGAAATCAAAAAGCTATAAAGTTCCACCAAGTTCGGCACCCTTTCTTAACAAGCCTTCAAGTTCCACCATGAACCCTACACATAGTGCTAATCAGCCGCAAAGTTCCAAAAAGTACCATGTCCCTGTTAAAAAGCTCCATAGTTCCGCAAAGTACCGTCTATCTCTTAATCAGCCACAAAGTACGACATCGGAACGATTTTTCGTTAAACAGCCCTAAATTAGCTATAAAGTACGAGCTGGCTATTTGGGAAGTCACTGAAAGCCAACCTCACTTCACTTGTGAGTACAGGCAGGCCTTGACCGACAGCGGTTGTTGTGCCAAAGAAGAAGAGAAGAAGTTTGAAATAATTGTTACGGAAATAAAAAAAAATAAAAAAAACTAACTATGGAATCAAGTTCAAGAATCAAGTTCAACATTTATTTATGTACGACATCTATTAACATAAAAAGTTCCTCTATTCGTATTAGTTCATAATTGTGAAGCAATGCATCTGCATGCTTCAATTACATTCTTGCTAGTATCACGACGAGGTTGGGATAGGAGTTAAAGATACGTATGAAGTATCTTAGCATTTGCTAGCCAACTGATAACGAAAAGTAATATAAACAAAAAATTTAATATTGAAATAAAGCTACTCTCTGTCTATTTCTATTGCACTCTCTTACTAGCTAGCTCCTCTTGAAATGTGTGCGTTAAAGGACCTAAATGAAAATAGACTTCTCCATCTAATGATATTGCTTAAAACTTACATTACATGTACTGATTGTTTTGTGTCTAACTAATGCCTTTTTATGTCTATTTGCTAAACTAGTGCCTATTTCTGTCTATTTGCTAAGCTATTTAGATGTCAAAATGCAAGTGCGATCGTAAGATCTTTCTGGTTCTGATGGAAGCTCGGTCACGTTGGTAGCACGCATGCACTGGTGTCTCGTTCCCTACGCCGTGTTGTCTGCGGGCTGCAGTACGGTGTCATCCGATGCTCCGCAGTGTAAGCTGGATTCGTCTGGTCGGTATGTGCAGGTGCATAGATGATAAATGATGTTAGATGTATCCGGTTAACCTGTGTAAGGTAAAAGAAATAAATTAAAAGTAATAAAAGTTTATATACAAGATAGTCTTTTTAGGCCGTCCACAAGGACAGAGGAGGCGTGGAGGCGTCCTCCATTAAGGCCGGGATAACGGACTGGCAGACGAAGGCTCGAGATCGTGAGCGGTTTCGGACACTTCCTGACACTCCTGCCTCCGTGTTCAATTTGGCGTAACGTCCTACATGGACATGCCGGCCCATACAGGCCGAGACTTATTCACTCCCTCGCAATCGGATAGTCAGTCCTACGCGGGGACGGTCCAAATGAAGATTAAACCCACGACGGGTATGTTGTTAAGTCTTTCAAGTTGACGACCGTCCCTGTGGGCCCTGACTCCCCTCCCCCCGCGCCCCAATCCCATTGGAAAGCAGCGATTAATATAAATGTTAAAATATAATATTGTTGCGTCTGGTCCTAAGAGAGCAGATTGGTTGGAGGATTGGACCGTTAAACGTGTGCACACACAAACTGCACATTGGAGCACAATTCATTACCCTCATTGCTATATTAAAATCTATAGCACCAAATATACTCACCATGACCTTGCTAGTTTGAATCGTTCTCTACTTCTCATTCTTCATTTTCCAAACGTGTGCATATCGCTTTCCCGGATTTGTATTTCTGTCTCGCCTGTGATCGTTAGACCTTATTTACGACGTAAATATCCTAAAAATAAACAAATACAACAAAATATTTGCTGCAAAATCACAAAACGTGCTTGCAACGTAAAGAAAATTAATATTATCGGTAAAATAGACAAGGGGTTTCAATGTATTGTGATAAGAAAAACCGGTTTGTTTAACGCTTTTCTATTTTGTTTACTTTTTCCCACGTCACATACGAATTTGGCAACCATTCTTCCACCCCGCATCCAGGCGCTTCATACGTCTCGGCCTGTTGTCTGCCAAAATGACATTCGAAGCAGGCTCATGTGCTATCTCTTTCCCTCATTTCCTTCAGAAGTCGCTCAGCTCTGCGGCTCGGGTATTTAGGAAAATCTTTTATCAAGAGGCATACTTACGAAAACTTCACTCCATATCGGCTTTGTGGCTGTCCAGAACCTTATACACCCAGGTAAGTTGATGAGGTGCTTTGAATCATGTTTGAATCTAATATGAATCAAAGGTTATTGAAACAATTATCTTTTTAGGAAAATGCAAAACATGGATGATGATCACGGATATGCATCATTTGCATTGCAACCGAGTACCGAATGATGGAACTATGTCCTATCTAATGGTTTTTTTCTGCTCCGACGTCAGTTTCATCGGTCGTGCCCGCTACTCCTATTATTCTTGCTTCGACATGGTTGGCTGTCTCATCGTCACCACCACCTATATTTGTTTCGTCAGATATGTTGACCATTCCATCGTCACCGCCACCCATCCGTGATGTTTGCGGTACATTTCTTTTGGGTGGATCTATGTCCGGTTCGTCAGCCAAGCCGGGACAGCGATTCTCTTCCGGACCGTCATTGTTGACCGTCCCATCGTTACCACCACCCATCACTAAAGTTTCCGGTAAGTTTCTGTTCAAAGGATCAATGCCCAGTTCGTCTGCCAAGCCGGGACAGCGATCCTCTTCCGGAACGTCATTGTTGACCGCTTTATCGCCATCTCCACCCATCTGTGATGTTTCCGGTAAGTTTCTGTTGGGTGGATCTATGCCCGGTTCGTCAATCATACCGGGACAGCGATCCTCTTCCGGACCGTCATTGTTGACCGTCCCATCACTAATGTTTCCGGTTCGTTTCTGTTCAAAGGATCAATGCCCAGTTCGTCTGCCAAGCCGGGACAGCGATCCTCTTCCGGAACGTCATTGTTGACCGCTTCATCGCCACCATCAACCATCCCTGATGTTTCCGGTACGTTCCTTTTCGATGGATATTTGTCCGATTCGTCAGCTGTGGAAGCGTTACCAAGTCGGTTGTTGAGCGTGGATTTAAAAAAGTATATTTTTCGACTAATTTAAAATATTCACACTTTTTTACAAATCTTCGACTTGTCCCTTTGGTGGATTTTTTGCTTCTCCTTTCATGCCCTTATTTGGTTGGGAATCAGCGCGCGCTGTCCCGATTCCCGATCTTCGATCGTTGACCTGGCGCGCGAACCCTGACCGCTCCGAACATTTCTTTTATCTCTCTCTCTCTCTCTAGCTCTGTTCGGTGTTTTATGGCACCTTCGATCAGCTTATCGTTTTAATCGATAAGCGCACCCGCCTTTATCATTATCTCGCACTTGTTATCGCTCTAATGTCAACATACAGACGTGTCAACATTCCCCGGCACGTGAATCCATGCGGTTTGGATTCACCAATAAATCACGACACGTCCATCAACCTATTCTGCTACAAACTCTCTACTATCAACGTTCCCTGTTAATTCCTTCACTTCAGGATCAGCTGATGTACATTACATTTTACTACAAAGTGCAAGATGAACGACTATCCATACCACCTATCTGTCGCAGTCGGTAACAGTCTGTTCTACAGTTCCAACCTATCTTCTCGTATGGTGTATTTACGCTTCGATTTCTTTTTAGGTTTAAATCCTGTTCCTATTTTGTAATCTAAAGGATTCGCGAGATTCTGTAACACAATACATCGATCTTCACTGTGCTGTTTCAATGCCTTTTCACAGTTACTCGCACTAGAAACCCTTTCGACGGTAGAAGATCTATATTCAGAAGGCGAACTCCCCTCCTGCACTTCGTTTTGCTCAGGCGGTATGCTTGAAGCCCTTGCGCGATGATCAGCCGAGAAGAGCGTGGCTGCTGTGTTGGTGCTTAGCGTGCCGTAGATCGACCAACCCAGCGGACTACGCACAGCGATCAATTTACTCTCCTCGCTCGAACGTATCTCCTGCGGCTTCATCAGCCAGACGTTATCTAGCCCAATCAGCAATTGTGGCACTGCGTCGCGATATTGAATGGCTGGAAGATCCTGGAAGTGATTCAAATTCGTTATCAGTGAAGAATTTAAACTTTGTTTTGGCAAACTTAGCTTTTTAATGGTGTGAGCGGCCGCTATAGTATAGCGCCGCTCTTCTCCCCGTGCTGATATCTGCAGTTGGACGCACTGCGATGAGTCTTCCTGTCGTTTAATGTTGCCCGTCCAGCATATTTCTAACGGCTCTCGAACGCCGTTGAGTCCCAGTTGTTCTGCTAGCGCAGCTTCCACTGTGGTCAGTGAAGACGCCTCGTCCATCAGGGCGTATGTGTCTACGCTGGTCTGCCCGTTGTGGACAGTCACTGGTGTCACACGGAAAAGTGTGTGTGGTGATTTCGTTGTGTGATAGTGAAACTGCACCATGCGTCTCCGTGGGCCACCGGTGTTTTGATGCAGCAGCATGTGATGTTGAGCGCCACATCCGTCAATTGTGCAAACGAACCGTGACTTACACTCCCTTGTACCGTGGTTATTGAGGCAATTGCGACAAAGTTTCAGACTCGTTACTGCATTCAAGCGATCTGCTACCGACATGCTCTTGAATGTTTCGCATTGTCGTACGTGATGCGCAGGATCCTTGCATACATAACACTTCGCTCTGTTTGGGTCAGTCACCACAGGGCTGCTGGTTTCGGCTTTCAGCTGCCTTGGCGTATCGTGTGTAACTTCAACAGCAGGAGGGTAGTGCGTAAAGGTGTGGCCTCGATGTATTTTTACTGGTACTCGAATATTTTCTACATTTCCAGGAACCGTCAGCTCACAGCAATCCTCAGTGAGCTCCTCCATGAATGCACAAAATTCTCTTAAAGTGGCTTTCTCAAAGTTTCTTTTAAAGCGTATCCACTCTAATTTTCTGCTGGCCGGTAGCTTTTCTACCAGCTCCTCTAAAAGCTCCGGGTTGGAGAAATGCTCTTCCATTTCACTAGCTATCAGATGGTCGCACAACCTCTGGACGGTTATGCCAAACGAAATCAGCTGGTCTAAACGTTCCAGCCTCGGTGCCTCGGCACGTCGAGCTTGCCCGATCAGTTCTTTGACCAGCAATCCGGGTCTGCCATACAGCTGCTTCAACATTTTGATTACTTGTGGGGCTGCGTTTGGTGAAGTAAACTTAGATTCTACTACTTCTCTTGCCGGGCCGGTGAGCGCTTCCTCTAACCGCATTATATTTTCGACTGAGGTAAAGCCACATGCCTCGGTCGACCGATTATAATAGCTGTAGAATATCGGCCATTGCTTCACTGAACCTGAAAAGTTAGGCAGTTTCCTATTCCAGATTCGTCTCGCATGCTCCATGTCGGTTGCAATTGATGTCGCCGGTTCTTGTTTCAGGGTTGGCGAACACTCTCTACTCATCGTACTAGGTTTCGGTAGAGTAGTTTTAGCGCGACCGTTCGTAAACTCATTTACCCCTTTCATCACTTCACTCAAAGCTATACTTGAACCACTTTTTCTGCTTGCACTTTCATATTGTATTTGCTGTCTCATAGCGTCGTAACTTGAGCTTAGTTTGGCAAATTTCTCCTCGTAAAGTGCTCGTATGGCATTCATTTCCATCTCTTGTTCTCTAGCTAATCGTTCCAGCTTAAGCGCTGTTGCCACAGAACTTCTACTTTTTCTCGAACTGTTTGATTCGCGGTCCCTTTGGATTAGGGATTTTTCTTCTGACCGTTCGCTCCCGGCATCAAAACTGCTGGGCGCCATCTCTTTTTCTTCTGTCTGCGCCATTCTGTTAAGCGCGGGATTTTTCGCGATTTCAGAATCGCCACTAATGCATCGATTGACCGCATCGAACTCCCGGCCCACGCCTGTGGGCTTACTCGTTGGGGTCAAATATTTCGTCACTGGTGCCAGCTGCGAAGAAGAGGGCTGCAGGGTCTTCTTTATACACGATGCAGAAGGTTCGCCTTCTTGCGACTGGGTTACGCGAGGAGCCCTGTTCGGCCTGCCACTGGTCGCGTGGCCTCTAGCCTCAGCTGCCTCATCCGTTCCACCGCTTTCACACCGTGCACACACCCACCTTACGTTCTTCACATCGCTCGAAACACCAGCGCAATCGTAATGCCACCACTTAAAACACTTGTCGCATCGCACCATATCGGCTACCGCATTCTCGCGGGTACAACCAATGCAATCGAACTTCGGTTTCGGCATTTTACGCGTTGATCACTATTTAAATCAAACTCTTTAACTTTTAATTTGTAAAAAAGCTTGTGGAAGCGTTACCAAGTCGGTTGTTGAGCGTGGATTTAAAAAAGTATATTTTTCGACTAATTTAAAATATTCACACTTTTTTACAAATCTTCGACTTGTCCCTTTGGTGGATTTTTTGCTTCTCCTTTCATGCCCTTATTTGGTTGGGAATCAGCGCGCGCTGTCCCGATTCCCGATCTTCGATCGTTGACCTGGCGCGCGAACCCTGACCGCTCCGAACATTTCTTTTATCTCTCTCTCTCTCTCTAGCTCTGTTCGGTGTTTTATGGCACCTTCGATCAGCTTATCGTTTTAATCGATAAGCGCACCCGCCTTTATCATTATCTCGCACTTGTTATCGCTCTAATGTCAACATACAGACGTGTCAACATCAGCTATGCCGGGACAGCGATTCTCTTCCGATTCGTCAGCTATGCCGGGACAGCGATTCTCTTCCGGATCGTCATTCTCAACCAGTCTGCCGTCTTTACCTGATACTTTTTCATCATCCGGTGTACATGAGTGTGTTGTAACTCGAAAACAAGTGGACAATCTTATTAAGCTATCGAAGCAGACTACGGCTCGAAATTATGTTTTACGCAATGGATACTATAGCAGGAACAACATCACGCAATGCAGCCATTACTGCCATTGATACAGAAGAGGCATTAGAAGCATTTAATGCTAACTTAGAAGCTAACACGTATGTGACTGAGATGTTCAGCTCACTTTTGAATACAATAGGTTATATAAAATATGTTAAAAGAAGACCAAATAATAGATCTATTGTTTACTAAAGATGTTTTTCTAAATGTTGGTCAGGGATTAGTAATAAAAATCCAAAAATCGCATTTTTTTTATCTTGAAAACTTTACGTAAAGTTGCATAATTTAAGAAGCTAAGATAATTATTAGTCCAACGTAAGTTTGAAATCAAAAAGCTATAAAGTTCCACCAAGTTCGGCACCCTTTCTTAACAAGCCTTCAAGTTCCACCATGAACCCTACACATAGTGCTAATCAGCCGCAAAGTTCCAAAAAGTACCATGTCCCTGTTAAAAAGCTCCATAGTTCCGCAAAGTACCGTCTATCTCTTAATCAGCCACAAAGTACGACATCGGAACGATTTTTCGTTAAACAGCCCTAAATTAGCTATAAAGTACGAGCTGGCTATTTGGGAAGTCACTGAAAGCCAACCTCACTTCACTTGTGAGTACAGGCAGGCCTTGACCGACAGCGGTTGTTGTGCCAAAGAAGAAGAGAAGAAGTTTGAAATAATTGTTACGGAAATAAAAAAAAATTAAAAAAAACTAACTATGGAATCAAGTTCAAGAATCAAGTTCAACATTTATTTATGTACGACATCTATTAACATAAAAAGTTCCTCCATTCGTATTAGTTCATAATTGTGAAGCAATGCATCTGCATGCTTCAATTACATTCTTGCTAGTATCACGACGAGGTTGGGATAGGAGTTAAAGATACGTATGAAGTATCTTAGCATTTGCTAGCCAACTGATAACGAAAAGTAATATAAACAAAAATTTAATATTGAAATAAAGCTACTCTCTGTCTATTTCTATTGCACTCTCTTACTAGCTAGCTCCTCTTGAAATGTGTGCGTTAAAGGACCTAAATGAAAATAGACTTCTCCATCTAATGATATTGCTTAAAACTTACATTACATGTACTGATTGTTTTGTGTCTAACTAATGCCTTTTTATGTCTATTTGCTAAACTAGTGCCTATTTCTGTCTATTTGCTAAGCTATTTAGATGTCAAAATGCAAGTGCGATCGTAAGATCTTTCTGGTTCTGATGGAAGCTCGGTCACGTTGGTAGCACGCATGCACTGGTGTCTCGTTCCCTACGCCGTGTTGTCTGCGGGCTGCAGTACGGTGTCATCCGATGCTCCGCAGTGTAAGCTGGATTCGTCTGGTCGGTATGTGCAGGTGCATAGATGATAAATGATGTTAGATGTATCCGGTTAACCTGTGTAAGGTAAAAGAAATAAATTAAAAGTAATAAAAGTTTATATACAAGATAGTCTTTTTAGGCCGTCCACAAGGACAGAGGAGGCGTGGAGGCGTCCTCCATTAAGGCCGGGATAACGGACTGGCAGACGAAGGCTCGAGATCGTGAGCGGTTTCGGACACTTCCTGACACTCCTGCCTCCGTGTTCAATTTGGCGTAACGTCCTACATGGACATGCCGGCCCATACAGGCCGAGACTTATTCACTCCCTCGCAATCGGATAGTCAGTCCTACGCGGGGACGGTCCAAATGAAGATTAAACCCACGACGGGTATGTTGTTAAGTCTTTCAAGTTGACGACCGTCCCTGTGGGCCCTGACTCCCCTCCCCCCGCGCCCCAATCCCATTGGAAAGCAGCGATTAATATAAATGTTAAAATATAATATTGTTGCGTCTGGTCCTAAGAGAGCAGATTGGTTGGAGGATTGGACCGTTAAACGTGTGCACACACAAACTGCACATTGGAGCACAATTCATTACCCTCATTGCTATATTAAAATCTATAGCACCAAATATACTCACCATGACCTTGCTAGTTTGAATCGTTCTCTACTTCTCATTCTTCATTTTCCAAACGTGTGCATATCGCTTTCCCGGATTTGTATTTCTGTCTCGCCTGTGATCGTTAGACCTTATTTACGACGTAAATATCCTAAAAATAAACAAATACAACAAAATATTTGCTGCAAAATCACAAAACGTGCTTGCAACGTAAAGAAAATTAATATTATCGGTTAAATAGACAAGGGGTTTCAATGTATTGTGATAAGAAAAACCGGTTTGTTTAACGCTTTTCTATTTTGTTTACTTTTTCCCACGTCACATACGAATTTGGCAACCATTCTTCCACCCCGCATCCAGGCGCTTCATACGTCTCGGCCTGTTGTCTGCCAAAATGACATTCGAAGCAGGCTCATGTGCTATCTCTTTCCCTCATTTCCTTCAGAAGTCGCTCAGCTCTGCGGCTCGGGTATTTAGGAAAATCTTTTATCAAGAGGCATACTTACGAAAACTTCACTCCATATCGGCTTTGTGGCTGTCCAGAACCTTATACACCCAGGTAAGTTGATGAGGTGCTTTGAATCATGTTTGAATCTAATATGAATCAAAGGTTATTGAAACAATTATCTTTTTAGGAAAATGCAAAACATGGATGATGATCACGGATATGCATCATTTGCATTGCAACCGAGTACCGAATGATGGAACTATGTCCTATCTAATGGTTTTTTTCTGCTCCGACGTCAGTTTCATCGGTCGTGCCCGCTACTCCTATTATTCTTGCTTCGACATGGTTGGCTGTCTCATCGTCACCACCACCTATATTTGTTTCGTCAGATATGTTGACCATTCCATCGTCACCGCCACCCATCCGTGATGTTTGCGGTACATTTCTTTTGGGTGGATCTATGTCCGGTTCGTCAGCCAAGCCGGGACAGCGATTCTCTTCCGGACCGTCATTGTTGACCGTCCCATCGTTACCACCACCCATCACTAAAGTTTCCGGTAAGTTTCTGTTCAAAGGATCAATGCCCAGTTCGTCTGCCAAGCCGGGACAGCGATCCTCTTCCGGAACGTCATTGTTGACCGCTTTATCGCCATCTCCACCCATCTGTGATGTTTCCGGTAAGTTTCTGTTGGGTGGATCTATGCCCGGTTCGTCAATCATACCGGGACAGCGATCCTCTTCCGGACCGTCATTGTTGACCGTCCCATCACTAATGTTTCCGGTTCGTTTCTGTTCAAAGGATCAATGCCCAGTTCGTCTGCCAAGCCGGGACAGCGATCCTCTTCCGGAACGTCATTGTTGACCGCTTCATCGCCACCATCAACCATCCCTGATGTTTCCGGTACGTTCCTTTTCGATGGATATTTGTCCGATTCGTCAGCTGTGGAAGCGTTACCAAGTCGGTTGTTGAGCGTGGATTTAAAAAAGTATATTTTTCGACTAATTTAAAATATTCACACTTTTTTACAAATCTTCGACTTGTCCCTTTGGTGGATTTTTTGCTTCTCCTTTCATGCCCTTATTTGGTTGGGAATCAGCGCGCGCTGTCCCGATTCCCGATCTTCGATCGTTGACCTGGCGCGCGAACCCTGACCGCTCCGAACATTTCTTTTATCTCTCTCTCTCTCTCTAGCTCTGTTCGGTGTTTTATGGCACCTTCGATCAGCTTATCGTTTTAATCGATAAGCGCACCCGCCTTTATCATTATCTCGCACTTGTTATCGCTCTAATGTCAACATACAGACGTGTCAACATTCCCCGGCACGTGAATCCATGCGGTTTGGATTCACCAATAAATCACGACACGTCCATCAACCTATTCTGCTACAAACTCTCTACTATCAACGTTCCCTGTTAATTCCTTCACTTCAGGATCAGCTGATGTACATTACATTTTACTACAAAGTGCAAGATGAACGACTATCCATACCACCTATCTGTCGCAGTCGGTAACAGTCTGTTCTACAGTTCCAACCTATCTTCTCGTATGGTGTATTTACGCTTCGATTTCTTTTTAGGTTTAAATCCTGTTCCTATTTTGTAATCTAAAGGATTCGCGAGATTCTGTAACACAATACATCGATCTTCACTGTGCTGTTTCAATGCCTTTTTCACAGTTACTCGCACTAGAAACCCTTTCGACGGTAGAAGATCTATATTCAGAAGGCGAACTCCCCTCCTGCACTTCGTTTTGCTCAGGCGGTATGCTTGAAGCCCTTGCGCGATGATCAGCCGAGAAGAGCGTGGCTGCTGTGTTGGTGCTTAGCGTGCCGTAGATCGACCAACCCAGCGGACTACGCACAGCGATCAATTTACTCTCCTCGCTCGAACGTATCTCCTGCGGCTTCATCAGCCAGACGTTATCTAGCCCAATCAGCAATTGTGGCACTGCGTCGCGATATTGAATGGCTGGAAGATCCTGGAAGTGATTCAAATTCGTTATCAGTGAAGAATTTAAACTTTGTTTTGGCAAACTTAGCTTTTTAATGGTGTGAGCGGCCGCTATAGTATAGCGCCGCTCTTCTCCCCGTGCTGATATCTGCAGTTGGACGCACTGCGATGAGTCTTCCTGTCGTTTAATGTTGCCCGTCCAGCATATTTCTAACGGCTCTCGAACGCCGTTGAGTCCCAGTTGTTCTGCTAGCGCAGCTTCCACTGTGGTCAGTGAAGACGCCTCGTCCATCAGGGCGTATGTGTCTACGCTGGTCTGCCCGTTGTGGACAGTCACTGGTGTCACACGGAAAAGTGTGTGTGGTGATTTCGTTGTGTGATAGTGAAACTGCACCATGCGTCTCCGTGGGCCACCGGTGTTTTGATGCAGCAGCATGTGATGTTGAGCGCCACATCCGTCAATTGTGCAAACGAACCGTGACTTACACTCCCTTGTACCGTGGTTATTGAGGCAATTGCGACAAAGTTTCAGACTCGTTACTGCATTCAAGCGATCTGCTACCGACATGCTCTTGAATGTTTCGCATTGTCGTACGTGATGCGCAGGATCCTTGCATACATAACACTTCGCTCTGTTTGGGTCAGTCACCACAGGGCTGCTGGTTTCGGCTTTCAGCTGCCTTGGCGTATCGTGTGTAACTTCAACAGCAGGAGGGTAGTGCGTAAAGGTGTGGCCTCGATGTATTTTTACTGGTACTCGAATATTTTCTACATTTCCAGGAACCGTCAGCTCACAGCAATCCTCAGTGAGCTCCTCCATGAATGCACAAAATTCTCTTAAAGTGGCTTTCTCAAAGTTTCTTTTAAAGCGTATCCACTCTAATTTTCTGCTGGCCGGTAGCTTTTCTACCAGCTCCTCTAAAAGCTCCGGGTTGGAGAAATGCTCTTCCATTTCACTAGCTATCAGATGGTCGCACAACCTCTGGACGGTTATGCCAAACGAAATCAGCTGGTCTAAACGTTCCAGCCTCGGTGCCTCGGCACGTCGAGCTTGCCCGATCAGTTCTTTGACCAGCAATCCGGGTCTGCCATACAGCTGCTTCAACATTTTGATTACTTGTGGGGCTGCGTTTGGTGAAGTAAACTTAGATTCTACTACTTCTCTTGCCGGGCCGGTGAGCGCTTCCTCTAACCGCATTATATTTTCGACTGAGGTAAAGCCACATGCCTCGGTCGACCGATTATAATAGCTGTAGAATATCGGCCATTGCTTCACTGAACCTGAAAAGTTAGGCAGTTTCCTATTCCAGATTCGTCTCGCATGCTCCATGTCGGTTGCAATTGATGTCGCCGGTTCTTGTTTCAGGGTTGGCGAACACTCTCTACTCATCGTACTAGGTTTCGGTAGAGTAGTTTTAGCGCGACCGTTCGTAAACTCATTTACCCCTTTCATCACTTCACTCAAAGCTATACTTGAACCACTTTTTCTGCTTGCACTTTCATATTGTATTTGCTGTCTCATAGCGTCGTAACTTGAGCTTAGTTTGGCAAATTTCTCCTCGTAAAGTGCTCGTATGGCATTCATTTCCATCTCTTGTTCTCTAGCTAATCGTTCCAGCTTAAGCGCTGTTGCCACAGAACTTCTACTTTTTCTCGAACTGTTTGATTCGCGGTCCCTTTGGATTAGGGATTTTTCTTCTGACCGTTCGCTCCCGGCATCAAAACTGCTGGGCGCCATCTCTTTTTCTTCTGTCTGCGCCATTCTGTTAAGCGCGGGATTTTTCGCGATTTCAGAATCGCCACTAATGCATCGATTGACCGCATCGAACTCCCGGCCCACGCCTGTGGGCTTACTCGTTGGGGTCAAATATTTCGTCACTGGTGCCAGCTGCGAAGAAGAGGGCTGCAGGGTCTTCTTTATACACGATGCAGAAGGTTCGCCTTCTTGCGACTGGGTTACGCGAGGAGCCCTGTTCGGCCTGCCACTGGTCGCGTGGCCTCTAGCCTCAGCTGCCTCATCCGTTCCACCGCTTTCACACCGTGCACACACCCACCTTACGTTCTTCACATCGCTCGAAACACCAGCGCAATCGTAATGCCACCACTTAAAACACTTGTCGCATCGCACCATATCGGCTACCGCATTCTCGCGGGTACAACCAATGCAATCGAACTTCGGTTTCGGCATTTTACGCGTTGATCACTATTTAAATCAAACTCTTTAACTTTTAATTTGTAAAAAAGCTTGTGGAAGCGTTACCAAGTCGATTGTTGAGCGTGGATTTAAAAAAAGTATATTTTTCGACTAATTTAAAATATTCACACTTTTTTACAAATCTTCGACTTGTCCCTTTGGTGGATTTTTTGCTTCTCCTTTCATGCCCTTATTTGGTTGGGAATCAGCGCGCGCTGTCCCGATTCCCGATCTTCGATCGTTGACCTGGCGCGCGAACCCTGACCGCTCCGAACATTTCTTTTATCTCTCTCTCTCTCTAGCTCTGTTCGGTGTTTTATGGCACCTTCGATCAGCTTATCGTTTTAATCGATAAGCGCACCCGCCTTTATCATTATCTCGCACTTGTTATCGCTCTAATGTCAACATACAGACGTGTCAACATCAGCTATGCCGGGACAGCGATTCTCTTCCGATTCGTCAGCTATGCCGGGACAGCGATTCTCTTCCGGATCGTCATTCTCAACCAGTCTGCCGTCTTTACCTGATACTTTTTCATCATCCGGTGTACATGAGTGTGTTGTAACTCGAAAACAAGTGGACAATCTTATTAAGCTATCGAAGCAGACTACGGCTCGAAATTATGTTTTACGCAATGGATACTATAGCAGGAACAACATCACGCAATGCAGCCATTACTGCCATTGATACAGAAGAGGCATTAGAAGCATTTAATGCTAACTTAGAAGCTAACACGTATGTGACTGAGATGTTCAGCTCACTTTTGAATACAATAGGTTATATAAAATATGTTAAAAGAAGACCAAATAATAGATCTATTGTTTACTAAAGATGTTTTTCTAAATGTTGGTCAGGGATTAGTAATAAAAATCCAAAAATCGCATTTTTTTTATCTTGAAAACTTTACGTAAAGTTGCATAATATAAGAAGCTAAGATAATTATTAGTCCATCGTAAGTTTGAAATCATGGGTTCAAGTCCCCAATAGACCGCGTCCCCATACGTAGGACTGACTATCCTGCTATGGTAACAATAAGTCACTGAAAGCCAAGCTCACTTCACTTGTGAGTACAGGCAGGCCTTGACCGACAGCGGTTGTTGTGCCAAAGAAGAAGAGAAGAAGTTTGAAATAATTGTTACGGAAATAAAAAATATAAAAAAAACTAACTATGGAATCAAGTTCAAGAATCAAGTTCAACATTTATTTATGTATGACATCTATTAACATAAAAAGTTCCTCCATTCGTATTAGTTCATAATTGTGAAGCAATGCATCTGCATGCTTCAATTACATTCTTGCTAGTATCACGACGAGGTTGGGATAGGAGTTAAAGATACGTATGAAGTATCTTAGCATTTGCTAGCCAACTGATAACGAAAAGTAATATAAACAAAAAATTTAATATTGAAATAAAGCTACTCTCTGTCTATTTCTATTGCACTCTCTTACTAGCTAGCTCCTCTTGAAATGTGTGCGTTAAAGGACCTAAATGAAAATAGACTTCTCCATCTAATGATATTGCTTAAAACTTACTTACATTACATGTACTGACTGTTTCGTGTCTAACTAATACCTTTTTATGTCTATTTGCTAAACTAGTGCCTATTTCTGTCTATTTGCTAAGCTATTTAGATGTCAAAATGCAAGTGCGATCGTAAGATCTTTCTGGTTCTGATGGAAGCTCGGTCATGTTGGTACCACGCATGCACTGGTGTCTCGTTCCCTACGCCGTGTTGTCTGCGGGCTGCATTCCGGTGTCATCCGATGCTTCGCAGTGTAAGCTGGATTCGTCTGGTCGGTATGTGCAGGTGCATAGATGATAAATGATGTTAGATGTATCCGGTTAACCTGTGTAAGGTAAAAGAAATAAATTAAATGTAATAAAAGTTTATATACAAGATAGTCTTTTTAGGCCGTCCACAAGGACAGAGGAGGCGTGGAGGCGTCCTCCATTAAGGCCGGGATAACGGACTGGCAGACGAAGGCTCGAGACCGTAAGCGGTTTCGGATACTTCCTGACACTCCTGCCTCCGTGTTCAATTTGGCGTAACGTCCTACATGGACATGCCGGCCCATACAGGCCGAGACTTATTCACTCCCTCGCAATCGGATAGTCAGTCCTACGCGGGGACGGTCCAAATGAAGATTAAACCCACGACGGGTATGTTGTTAAGTCTTTCAAGTTGACGACCATCCCTGTGGGCCCTGACTCTCCTCCCCCGCGCCCAATCCCTTTGGAAAGCAGCGATTAATATAAATGTTAAAATATATATTGTTGCGTCTGGTCCTAAGAGAGCAGATTGGTTGGAGGATTGGACCGTTAAACGTGTGCACACACAAACTGCACATTGGAGCACAATTCATTACCCTCATTGCTATATTAAAATCTATAGCACCAAATATACTCACCATGACCTTGCTAGTTTGAATCGTTCTCTACTTCTCATTCTTCATTTTCCAAACGTGTGCATATCGCTTTTCCGGATTTGTATTTCTGTCTCGCCTGTGATCGTTAGACCTTATTTACGACGTAAATATACTTAAAATAAATAAATACAACAAAATATTTGCTGCAAAATCACAAACGTGCTTGCAACGTAAAGAAAATTAATATTATCGGTTAAATAGACAAGGGGTTTCAATGTATTGTGATAAGAAAAACCGGTTTGTTTAACGCTTTTTATATTTGTTTACTTTTCTGACGTCACATACGAATTTGGCAACCATTCTTCCACCCCGCATCCAGACGTTTCATACGTCTCGGCCTGTTGTCTGCCAAAATGACATTCGAAGCAGGCTCATGTGCTATCTCTTTCCCTCATTTCCTTCAGAAGTCGCTCAGCTCTGCGGCTCGGGTATGGATGTAATGAGATGAAGTGCTTGAGAGCAAATTGACATTTCACGACTTACATAACAATCCCAAGCCCCGACCACGCTGGTTTTCGCTGGTCTTTTCGGGGATAATTCGTTAACGAATTATCCCCGAAAAGACCAACGAAATACAGATCATTTTCGGGGATAGTGAACACACGTGAAAGATGAACCCATGCAAAAAAGAGCTAAAAAATAGAAATGAACATTCGGATTAACTCCCTCCACTCATGTTCCAATTCATGCTCATGCTCATCCTGATGCTACCAACCACATCGCTAGTTCTAATTCGAATCACTTTGCCAGTTGCGCCATCATATTATTATTCATTATCGTGCTATTTACTGGTTTGGTTGTATGAAGGGGTACTGATACAAAAGAATTAAAAGAAATAAATTAAAACAATAAAAATAACAGATAACTATAAAACACGCATTTCTAACAATGAGTAAAGGGGTGAAGTTATTGGAGATGGAGTTTTAAAATTAAATAAAACTTAAATCATCAAAAAAATAATAAAAATGGAATTGAACTCAGGTAGACCATGGTACAAACTTTACCCATTAACATTGACCATAACACTTTCATGAACATGAATTGTTATCAATCACTTTTAAACCCTTCAAATATAGTACAATGAAAAACGAGATCCCAAGGAAATTTTCGGGGATAATGACACAAACTCATGCCATCTCTCTCTATTCATCAGCCCTACTCTCTCACACGCATCGATGAACTTTTACACATACTTTGTTATTGTATTATATTTGAAGGGTTTAAAAGTGATAGATAACAATTAATGTTCATGAAGTAGTTATGGTCAAATGTTAATGGTGGTAAAGTTTGTACCATGGTCGACATGAGTTCAATCCATTTTATGTTTTTATTGATGATTTAAAGTTTTATTTAATTTTTAAAAACATCCTCCTCCAATAACTTCAAACCCATTTACTCATTGTTAGAAATGCGTGTTTAATAGTTAATCTGTTATTTTTATTGTTTTATTATTCTTTTCATTATTTAGTATCAGTACCCCTTCATACAACCAAACCAGTGAATAGCACGATAATGAATAATAATATGGTGGCGCAACTGGCAAAGTGATTCAAAATAGAACTAGCGATGTGGTTGGTAGCATCAAGGATGAAGCATGAGCATGAATTGGAACATGAGTGGAGGAGTGAATCCGAATGTTCATTTCTATTTTTAGCTCTTTTTCGCATGGGTTCATCTTTCAGTGTGTCACTATCCCGAAAATGATTGTATTTCGTTGGTCTTTTCGGGGATAATTCGTTAACGAATTATCCCCGAAAAGACCAGCGAAAACCAGCGTGGTCGGGAGCTTGGGCTATCAATAGTTTTAAAAAAAATATCTTTTTTCAAGCAGAACGAGAAATACAGATCATTTTCGGGGATAGTGAACACACGTGAAAGATGAACCCATGCAAAAAAGAGCTAAAAATGAAATGAACATTCGGATTCACTCCCTACACTCATGATCATGCTTCATCCTTGATGCTACCCAACCACATCGCTAGTTCTAATTCGAATCACTTTGCCAGTTGCGCCACCATATTATTATCATTATCGTGCTATTTACTGGTTTGTTTGTATGAAGGGGTACTGATACTAAAAGAATTAAAAGAAATAAATAAAAACAATAAAATATACCGATTAACTATTAAACACGCATTTCTAGCAATGAGTAAATGAGTTTGAAGTTATTGGAGC
>NW_024428323.1:0-32346 GCF_017562075.2 Anopheles merus | reverse complement strand
GTTCACAACATCGCTGTGTAGGAAAAAAGAAAAAAAAAAATGAAACTCCCCACCGTTCGTTCGGGATCTTGTTCGATCAGTTAGTATTCTTTGCCCGGTTCGAAAAAGTGCTCAAATTCCCCCTTCATTCTGCATCTCACGGAAATGCGCTCGTACGGAATGCAATCGTGCAATAGGGACGGCTGGCAATTGCAGCCCGCTTGGCACGTAAGTTTGAACAGGGTTGAATCGGTTTCCATTTTTTTTTCCTTCACTTTTGCCCGCAAGGAGGGTGGAGAGATTATTTTATGTCGATAAAGGAGAGCTGCGGCGTGCAAATAGCAAATCAAAGCGGGCGAAGGGATTATTGGCCCGAACAAACATTGTCGCCAAGCGGGGAGGCCGGGGGAGGCTTGCACAAACAGGAAATCCATCAGCGATCTGTGGGCTCGTAGCGCTCGGTAGAATGTAATAAATAATAAATTAATATGATATCTGTTTGCCTGCACTGCGCACACCCAGTGCAAGGGGGGTGGCTTGCGGCGGAGCGTCTAAGTGAGCGGAAATGGTGGCCACACTTAGGATGCACAGGCAGGCAAACTTTGTGTCGGTTCGGTGGTGAGAACTTTGCTAGAATGTGGGCGCTCGCTCGTACGTTGAGTGTTATTGCAGTTCTTTCGCTTCGTTTCAGCTGCATCAAATATAACGGAGACAGAGGTTTTGAATTGAATTGAAATTGACTCAGGCGCGTTTACAGCTTTACAGCTCAAGATTGTTTTTTTTTGCTACCAACAATGCTTACACGAATCACTGTGAAGATTTCTTATGTTTTTTCTAATGTTGCAGTTCAATTCCTGCAAAACACATTAGTTGTTAAAAAAAGATTTTAAAAGATTTCGTTATATTTGTTAATGGGGGATTAAACCGTCGCCGAAGTAAGGTGTTATGTTTAAACGAATCATTAGAAATAATGTTTAGAAAAGAAAAAAACTCTGTCTAATATACGTTAAATGAATTATAGCACATTATCGTTCAGTACACAAATCAAACATTTGTAAAGTAAAAGTTGATCTCACAAAATGTCCTATAAGGAACGGTAACCGGCACCATTCGTGCGCCAACAGTGCTGCCATGTCAGTCAAGTGGTGACTGCTGTTTCGTCGGCATGCAACGCCACCGATCTGCGTTAATCGTGATCCATCATCGTCCCACTCTAGCGGATTAAGGGGCGGATGAAGGCCCCCCTGCGCGAGCTTAGCTCTTCTCGCGGACGGCTTATTGGCCGCATGGTGTATGTAATTTAACGGCGCATGACGTCGGTAGATCCGACGCGACACATTCAAACGAGAACGAGGCGAGCAAAACTGAGAAGCTAAACGAAAAAATGTTGAAGAGGGAAGGGGTGGACGGGGGAGAAACACCAACAGACACACCACGCCGCTATCACGTGCAGGAATGGGTTGGCGTGCCAGCAGCAACGTTTGTGCCTGACGGATATTTATTTTCCGTGCTGTTGTGTGTGTGTGTGTGCAGGTTAGGGGGTGTTTTTTGTGTGTACACCAATCCCTTGAACATCGAACGCCTGCCAGAAGAGAGCAGAAACGCAGCACGCACACAAACACACACACTCACCCGTCTAATGGGGTGGTACCGCCTTAGCGAACACTTGTTGCCCGACAGCGAAACGCCGCCATGGCCCATGGCACACATTGGGGGGCCACTATGCGCCGTTTCGGAGGGTGGTGGCCGCACGGACGGTTCCATGTGGTAGGCCCTCCCCGGTCTGTGTGTGTGTGTGTTTGTTTGCGCGAACGTGGGTGTGTTGACGAACGAATCGAAAGAATTCTACACCAGCAAACAGCGCAAACAGCACAAAGGCGCGCTGCGCTGCTGGCGTGCTCGTAAATGCGGAAAAAAGAAAGAACGCGCAGAACGGTGGAGACGGCCGGTGGACCTGCCCGCGGACCACGGATGGTTCGTGGTGCGTGGCGCGCGGCGGGTGTTTGGGTGGTTTTGTTTTGTTCATTCGCTCCCCAGGCCTGCACGACTCATTGCACACACGAAGGGTGCGATGCAGCCGACACGTGAGTGCGCACTTGCGGTGGTGATGGTGTAGCGCGGCCACCGTGCGGATTGCTGTTCGCTTCCGCGTAGGAACACGCCGATCGGGGTGGGGCAGTACTACGGTTGGATTGTACTACCCGTCTGCACCGTGTTGGCATAGAAAATGTGTAGGAAAAAAGCATTTGGTACACATCAAAACCAGCTTAAACATGATTAGGAAGCATAAATGGATTATTATCTACTCCTTAACACTCTTACTCTTAAGTAGTTGGAAACATTCAACAAATAATAAATTTGACAATGCCTCGGAGGAAATGCATTACACTCGAAGAGTGCACCAGACCGATCATCCACGCTCAAGGCAGATAAAGCAAGTTGCATAAAGTGCACACAAACACAAACCTGTACACACACACACACCGTCGTTGTGTGTACGTGTGACAAACGCAACCGGCGACACTTGCCGTGATGCACTTCGCTGGCGGCGGTAACCTTCGACGAGTTTATTGACGTGCGCACGTCCCGTCCCGTGTCGCATCGCTGTCATCCCACCATTGGTTTCCCCTCTTTCCCGTTCGCAGTCAGACAAACGCAAATACAACTCGCGAGAAAATTCACACGATCTCTCCCTCTCTGTCTGTGGGCCAGGCTGTACGTAGACCGGAGCTGGCAGATGCAAGTGCAAGAAGTGCAACCAGCAGGAGTCACGTTACGAGAGCTAACGCGTTACCATCCCGTGAGTCGTGCAAAACTTCCCTTGGGCAATACAGTGCAGTGGGAAAGGTAAAGGGCGCTAAGAAAGACGACGATCGGCCATTGTACCGAGACGTTCTGCAGCACATGGCAGGATGGCAGATTTATTCTCGCGAGACCACTTCCGGATCCGTCCCCATGGGCCGGTGTCAAGCGGACGGTGACGTTAACAAAATTGTATTTACAGCTGTGTGCGAGCAACACGTAGCAGCAGCAGCACTGCTACTGAAGAGTCTTAATTCAATGAGGAAAATTAAAGCAAAAAAACAAACAAAAACGAACTGCCCTCCTTAGACGGAAGACTGCGGAAGAAATCGTTTCCTACCGCGCTTTTTTTTTACGCTTGAAAGCAACAGGTTGTTTTTGAGACAGCCATGGACTTGCGTTTTACCGTTCGGTCGGATCGTCGAACACAACCATTCACGGACATTTTTGGTTGCGATCACGTGCCCAGGCCACACACTCACACGAAACAGGACGTTCGATTCCTACGTACGTCAGGGGCAAACATAATGAATGAATCAGTCATCTCGACGCACAATCTAGCAATGTCGTTTGTCGATTGTTGTTGCGATCGTTCTAGACGCTTCGGCCGCGCCCTTTCTATTTCCGAAACCGTGTCGTTTGTTTTTCTCTCATTTTTTTTATATTTTTAATTTTAACAACCGTACCGTGACGCGCCTTTTTCGTTTGCTCTGTATCCTCGCGCATGGGACGTTGCGTGAGGTGGACCCATATTGTAAGGCAGCTAAGGTGACCCGCTGGGAAGAAGAGTGTGTGATATTTTTGGGCAAATATCTGTATTGGATTTCATAGATATTGCAATATTAGAATGTTGGCTAATTAAAATAGTCACAACTGAGCAGTTAGAGCAACGGAGAGCTAGCAAAGAAAATAGCTTCCGGTATGTGGCCATAAATACACACACACACATATATAATTTACAATAATTCACACACACCACACACACACACACACACACACACACACACACACACACACACACACACACACACACACACACACAAGACGTGACGGGTGCGCCAAGTGTCGGTTCCATTTTTAGATCATGGCCGCGCCTCATCAAACATCTTCCCATAGCTACCGACCGGCGCTGCAATGGAATCTTGAATCGGCATTAAACGTAGCTGTTACTGGGGACGTCGCCTCACGTTTGAAGAATGCTAGGCGTTATCCATCCTTGGGTAAAGGACAGTAGTTCTGTATTTAAAAAATGAGCTAAAGTTAGTGGACATATGTGCCCTAATGTCGATATAAGAGCATAAATCTATTTCAGACTAAAAAGCTGTCGTTTATTCAAGTAAAACCGTAGATAAGCGCATACGAGGACATAAAATCTGAAGCTTTGTTCCACTCCTCATTGGGGATACAGCCCGGCTCCTCGTCTACATGTGATGAAGCGCCAGCTTTCGGTGGATGCCAACGGGCGCATTGGCTTTCGTGTAAGAAATTCCAACATTCAGAGCAACGCAAGGGGCTTCGGGGGGAGGAATCTGTCGCTACAGTTTTGCCAGCGCCTCTCTCGCACACGTTCGGTATGGCCCAGGAATGGCGGTGGCAGGCAGGGTCCGCTGACGAGTGTCTCTCGTTGGTCACGTTTGTTGGCATTTGCTCAAATAGTTCGTTTTCATTTGCCTTTTTCTCTCAACACTTTACAACTCTTGTGTTGTCTGCAGTGTGTTCGTTCGGGTGGCATCACCCCTAATCGCGTCGACTCTTTCACTCGCTCTCTCTCTCTCTGTTTCACAATCTCTATGTGTGCATAATTTTGAATGATTAAAAATAGCACACACGATGCAGAACACCCCCAATGTGCACCATCTTCTCTCTCTCTCTCTCTCTCTCTCTCTCTCTCTCTCTCTCTCTCTCTCTCTCTTGTCCTTATACTTCACTATTTTCCTTTCCCTACATGATGATATCCCATCGAACAGGATAACGTAAACGATCTGTATCCGTTCGCCACCGCCGGATGGTATACAACACTCGATACAACGTATCTGAGCCTCGCCTCGCTAAGATGCGTGCCATAGGAAGCGAGATGAGAAAAGTAGCGAGTATACATATGTGCAACAGCACATTCTGTGCGGATTTTTTTGGCAACGGCGTCATTAGGCCGATGCTCTCCCGTGCAAAAGGTAACAGCACTGGCGGACTGGCGGCGTGTTTTGCCAAATCCGAAGCGTCCTCCCCAAACGGCAAACTGCCCCATCGAAACGTGGGGCAGTATGCAGCCTGCGAAGAAACACGTTCGCGATTCTATTTTTCGTTGTCAGCTTGGGGATGGCATCAACAGCCGCGCAAAAAAAAAAGGAAACGAGTGCATGCTGACACGAGCGAATCTAGAGGGATGTTTGTTTTAATTTTTTTTTACAGGCGGCACGAATTGCGTTTGCCACGATGCCATTGATGGCTGACTAATGAATTTAGCAAATACAGAAGAAGGTCCAAAGGGTGGTACAAGCTGCGATTTTTCTCTCTCTCTCTATAAACAAAGCACAGACGCGGTGGAGTAAAACGATGGGTAATCTCAATATTGATTGAAATGGAGCGTTGGAGCCTGAATACAGTGCTAAGAGATGAAGAGTTTAGGCATTACAAGTCGGTTGTTTAAAACAATTCGTTTACACAACTGCATGCCTCAAATTGTTCTTTGTTGTGTTTCTTGTTTAAAATTTAATAATTAAAGAAAGCCGATGTCCGTACCGATATTAGCGCTGTTGTTTGTTCCCGTACATTTCAAATGTTGAAATAATACAGCGAGACGAGCTGATGCGACGGCGCTGGGTGTAATTTATTTTGACTCACAGTTAAGTGGGTAATTTATTCCACAACGCCGTGCGGTGGGCGAGAACTCCAAAAATATGGGCTACACAGCAAAAAAAAAAAACATAAATGTGCAAAAGCAAGGGAACAAAACATGTGATGTGGAACCCCGTTAAACTGTTTACAAGTTAGATCGCACGAAATCATGCTATGCTCTGGGATTAATTTAAAAGTGAGATCCTGGACGGTCCTGGCCGGCAGCGGTAACCAGTGTACTTTGACCACATTCTAGACCACCCGAACCAGGGCTGTTTTGCTCACACACACTCTTACCCAAATGCCCGTGCTCGGTCACGTTGTGTCCTTTGGCACGTTGCGCAATGCAAACGAGAACCGTTTCCCAAAATTCCTGATCTACCACTCCCGATTGCTCCATCCATTGCCGCACAGAGGACACGTAACCGGGACATGTGTATGTGTGTGTGTGTGCAGCATTTCTCCGCCGTTCCGTGCGTGGCGCACGGAAACATGTGACAATTTGTGTATGTAAATGGGTGCCTTGCCATAGAACCCAATGGGTGTACGGTTGGGGGTTAGCATTAGCCCGAGGGACACCCCAGTGTCGCACGCGGAAGCATGGCCTTTATCGTGGCTCGCAGACGACGGCACAAACAGAAGCAAAGCTTGGCGCGTTTAACGGGCAGAGCATATATTTAAATCGCAACTAGATAGCGCACCAGAGTGTGTGCGCGCGCGCGTTCGGTCCGAGCACGTGGGCTGTGTGCCGTCTTGGAAGTTTGTATAATTTATGTCTCCCTCCTCCTTCTCTCCCAGTTTTCGCTCCGTTTCTTAGCCGGTCGTATTACAATTGGAAATGGTTCACGTTTTTCAGTGCGCGAGAGCAAAACAAATTGTAACAAACAAAGTTGAAGTCAATCAGCATACGCGTTGTGCCCGGGGACGAGCCGGGAGCGCTTCGATGCTCCGCCAGCCCAGCACACAAAAGGATGCCGGGGAACGCATTCGCATTAACTGGAGCACGCGCGTGTTCACGTGTTCCGGCTCGCCGGCCCAGCCAGCTGTCCTTGTGACCTATTGTTTGGGTTCGGTGGGATGCTGCCCGCGTACGCGGGGTGCGAAGAGGAAGCGACAGCCGTTCTCAATCTCATGCTGTCGAAAGTGTGACTTCGTGCATGAGTCACCGAGTGACTGCATGATGCCTGGCCGCGTTGTTGATAATGTGATGGCCCGGTGGCACGTCTGCTGCTTTAGAAGTCTCACGCTCGCAAGGCGCGCTCACGCGGCAGTATCACGCGTGGATCGATGACGGTCGTGGGACGACATAGGGTAGGGCTGGCGGTTGGCGATGCAAGCCGTTGTGGCAGGACAACGCGACAACTGTTGGAAATTTACGCTTTTCTAATGCGTTTGCGAGCAAAGAGTGCAGCGATAGGGTGTGGAGCCAAAGATTACCTGCTTCGATAGGCAAGTATCACCACACTCACACATTAATCACATTGCGCTCAAAACATTGGCAGCGATATAGGAGAACCCACTTGACACGGTTGCCCATGATCCAACAGCCTGGAGCACACCACGTCCAGAAGAAGTTATCGGTGGCACGATACGGCTTGTCGGTAAAACGTGCGCTAATTAGTGTGGGTTTTATTAGCGACGGCGAGCGCTCACTAGTTGCTGCCGTAATGGACACATTGTTGCAGTGCTTGTGCGCTGCTGCCTATCCGATGGGTCATCAACCGCTAGGGCAACCGATGCTCCAACGCTTGCAAAAATGGGTACGATACCGAGGTGGGTGGTGTGTCGTAGCGCTGTAACCTGCTGCATTACTCATCCTCACACAGGGCAAGAAGCGAAGGGAGGAAAGTATTGAAGCCACCCGTGCTCTTCGTAACTCTCTTTGTCTTTTCTATGATCTCATCTTAGCATCATCATAAACCTACCCGACATGACCCCTGAAAAAACCCCTGCCGATCATAAGCCTTTCCAGTTTCTCCGCATCCCCAGGCTCGGCAAGGACTGGTTTGCGCATGGTCGTAGCGTAATGTAAATCACCACGATTTCCGTTAAACTAAAAAACCATCTAAAGGTAGCAACCAGTAGTCCTCCTGCTGGTTGAATAAAAAAGAATGAATAATGAGTGAACCTCTGCATTTCTGTAAGGACCGATAAAGCGATTAAAATATTATCCAACCTTTGCGTCTTCCTAAAGCAGCAACGTTTTGAAGAGGTTGTCGCCTCCTCAGAAGGATAATGGTAATGATGTTTGTACTATATGTGGGACGGTATGGAAAATGATGAGATGACTTCCTTTCGACGCGGTATACCTTTACAATTTTAACGTTGACCTTCAAAGGGTGTTCCTCAACGCAACAATGTACTTTAATGTGTGCTTAACAGAACAATGATGGATAACTTCCAATACGTAGGAAGTGGTGCTGGGTGGCGATGTTCTACACTTTAACCTTTGAGAGAGGCAATATAATAAATTGTTTTAGCCATACGAAAGCAGTAAAAACCAATAGAGCAATAAAGTTATAACTTTATCATACGAACAAGAACAAAACAAGCAAAATGAATTATTTAATATTGAAAATAAAATAATTGATTCTGTATAAAATAATTGTAAAGTCACGGTATCAATCCATAAAACCTACTTTCAGTTTAATCTATTTTATGTTTGAATAGTTTTTTTTTCTGCCTTTGCTAATCATAAATTACTCTGTTTGCTCGTTGCAGTGAGGCTGGTGTGCCCGGATACACGTATTGCGGTGAGCCGGGGCTCAACTTTTCCGCCAACAATACCACCTACAGCGAAGATGATGCCGATTTTCCACCAGGACGACGGGGCAAAACATCACGGGTAGGCGAGACTAGACAGATTTATGTTCCATTTTCCGCTCATCATATTACGATCAGGGTGATTAGTATGGCGCGCTTTAATTCCAACTTAGATTACCAACCAGTGCTTTTTTTAATCTTTTATAGCATATTTTATTACTCTTTATACCGCAATGTCTTGGGCGTAGCATCTTGAAAACATTGCAGAGAATGTGATTTTAAATCTTGCGTATAGTTTTACTGTGCACTCTATCCAGTTCCAAAATTAGTAAAAAAACTAAATATAGTTTACTACTAAGATTCGTAGTCGATATCCATATCTTGTCCAAGTTCGTATCGAATTCCCCGAGCTCATCTTGTCAAGGCTTCACTTAGCTACTCAATAAGAAGGACACTGCTAATCCCCTCTCCCCACTGCATCAATCTTAAAATAGATGTTGCTGTTGAACTTCCTTGATCTAGAAACGTGAGAAGCGTGCACGAAATAATAGAAACGACACGTGATTATCTGCTGTTGCCATCCTGCCCTTAGTATCGGTAGAGTAGCTCCCGCGGCTCGGCACGAGATTCCAGTCGAGGTCTTTTGGAGCATTGATTACCGGGCGCTATCGCCTGTATCGATGGTAATGGGGGTACGCGGAGCAGTACAGCTCGGCTATCAGTCAGCTAGCGTTCATGCTAGCGGTACATCACCGGACCCGACACCGTTGTCTTATCAATTGAAACACGTCAAACCTTAATCGATGTCACCGCGTCACACCTCGTTGCGGTCGGACAGACGGCACTAATTACTGCATCCGCGTTCCGTTCGCTCACGTTCCCTGCCTGTTGGTAAAACAACAAACTACTGCTTCGTTTCATGGCACGAAATCAAGCGTTTCATTTCACGTGACATGACATGAGGAATCAATCGAATTAATGAATAACGATTCGGTGGCGGACATGCACATGCACTCAGACACCGTTTGGGATTGAGCGAACGCATAAAACAACAGTTCTCAGTTCTGATCCGTCTGCCTTGCTAGTGCCGTGAATTGAATTGCATGAACTGATTGGCAAACACATACATTTTAGAATCGCTAGAATCGTTGCATTCAATTTATGTATAGAATTCTCATGCAAACAAACAAAAACATCCATCCAAAACCATGTCGAACCAAATCAAAACAACCACATTAACCATGCTGTCTATCGTGTTCCATTTCCCCATCCGCAGCAAGATCCACTGTCGCACCGGATCATTGAGAAACGGCGCCGAGATCGGATGAACTCCTGCCTGGCCGACCTTTCGCGACTCATTCCGCAGCAGTACATGCGCAAAGGTCGGGGACGGGTGGAAAAGACGGAAATCATCGAGATGGCCATACGCCACCTGAAGAACCTGCAGAGCCAGGAGTGCGGCCGGGAGTCGTCCTGCGCCGAGCAGTATCGCCACGGGTACAACGAGTGTCTGGCCGAGGCGGCCAAGTTTATGATGCGCGAGCGGGGCGAGGAGATGTGCTTTCGCATGGTCGCTCACCTAAAGGAGCACTGCAATGAGATTATGAAGGGTAGGTGTTTAAGCGTGTGTAAGTGTTTTGATATAGTTCGCTGATTGTGACCTGTTTTTGTTCGCCCGCAGGTGAATTGAGCAAGACACGTTGCGGCACGGAGATGGCAAACGGTGGCAGCCCCATCTATCTGGCCAGCGGGCAGCTGGGCCACCTGCGGGAAATACTCACCTGCCCGTCGGATCTCGAGCACAGCAGCAACGACCATCACGACGTGAAGGATCTTAGCTTCCGCAGTGCGACGAGCACGAGCAGCAGCACGCACAGCAACAACAACCCGCAGCAGGCTGCCGTCATTACCTCGACTGCGCCGAGCATCGTGCAGCACCATCTGGACACGTCCAGCAACCACTCGACGCAGGACTACGACGCACCGTCCCCGCCGGCCCGGCTGTGCCCGAACGGTACCGGCACCAGCCTGCAGCAAGACACGAACAACAACATCAACCAGCACGAGAGCGTCCTGCGCACGATCCGCATGCGCAAGTTCTCGGAGCACGCTTCGCCGGAGCACGAGCACAGCCACAACAGCTACAAGTTCAAGAACTACATCCAGCAACGGTTTTCGCAGGACACGCACGAAAATGGGCACGGAACCGATTTCGATCGCAGCCCGGTGTCGCTGCACGAGGATCAGCATATGCATCAGCAGCCGCACTCGCTGCGCGCCTCGCCACTGACCAACGGTAGCAGTGGCAGTATGTCCGGGGCCGATTCCAAGTCCTCCAGCACGAGCACACTGACCGGGAAGTCGTCGACCGTGGCATCGTCCACGGACGAGCCACTGTCACTGAAGCGAAAGCTGCCCAGTACTCCGGTCAGAAATGGGGCCGAATCACCGGCCGCAGGTCCGATGGAGAATGGAGCGCACCACCACAACCACCATCACCAGCAGCAAGGGGCGGCGGAGCAGTGCGTGCCGCTGGAGAAAAAGCTGGCGCTCGCTAGAAATGGCCACCCGTTGGCAGCGTCATCGTCGTCGTCCTCCTCATCGGTGACGCCACTGCCGGCGTCCGAGATAAAGCACGAGCTGCTATCGTCGCTCGGAAGTGCGGTGGTAGCAATGGGACCAACGGCGACTCCCGCCTTTGCACATCACCATCACCAGCAGCAACAGCAGCAACATCACCACCATCCCAGTTCCTACCATCCGGTGCCGATTTTTGCCTGCCACACGCAGGGTTTCTACATCCCGCTGAACGTGGACTACGAAACTCTGTTGCCCTACCTGAACGGGATCGATCTGCTGAGCAAAAACTTCCTACAGATGCCGCCGCTGCACCCGATCAGCATTAGCGTTAACTACACGCCCGGAACGCTGGGCGGCAGTGGGGGCAGCTTGCTGCTGAAGGCATCGGCCGTGAACGGGCTCAACTCACAGACGAAGGCAAAACTGGTGGAAGGTATCATCAATGGATGTTAGGACAGACACACCCCCACCCACACATGCGCATGAAAGCACACCGACTTAGAAAGTTGCATTTTCTCGTGCCGTTCTCCATGGGTCGATGTTGATCGTAGAGGATGTATGTATGTTTGTGTGTGCGTGTATTCTACTAGCTGTACTAGGATAATAACTTTTCTAGGATCGTGCACAGCACGGTCGTGAGTCGCTTAGGATGCCAGATTTAAGGAAGAGGATGGCAGATTTAAAGCCGTCCCAGATCTTAAACGATACTATCAATCCAGAGAAATCCTAGAAGGATAGCAATGCGATGCGAACGTAGTAGGGTGCTGCACGAGCGGCGTGAGTTAAAAATTGTAAAACAAATGTAATCAATAACGTAGCTGTGGCAGATATCCAGTTCCGCATAGGACAAACATATTTAAACTCAGGTAACACAGTCTCCATCTCTATTTGTGTGCTGGACTGTGTACGTACAATTTGCTGTTAGTCGACGACGAATACACGCGTCCAAAGGTACCGATACAACCCAATAAAGTGAATACAGTTCGTGAAACTGCAAAATGCTGAACCAAGTACGGGAAACAAGGACAATTTGATTAATCTTGACAGGTCTGGTTTTTCCCTCAGTGAGGAATAAGAGATTACACAAACTGCATACAATTCTGATACGATCGTAGATTATTCCAAAACTGTAACTACGACCATGATTTGTTCGTACGTTTACTTAAGACGTAGAGACACCGAATGACCTCAACCATCATAACGATCATCGTTCATATTGGTAACAGACAGGCAGATGAAGAAGATCATTCGATAGGGATTTTTTTGTTGTGTTCGAACACCACCATCACCAGCACCGCCTCCGCCACCAACCTTAACCACCAGCACCACCTAGTCCTTTACATTTTTAATGCGCTCCAGTTAGATCAAACATGATTTTTTAATGCACACTCTTCAATTTTATTTTCTCTATTGTTTAAAGGCTCCGAGAACTTTCTTAACCGAGGACAATTAATCTGTGATACTGTGGAAAATAGTAGGAAATGCCGGGCTGGGTGAAAATTACCACTCCCAAAAACGGGAGGAAATACGGAAAACATGTGCCGTTGCGTGAGAGAAAGAGAGAGTGTATGAGAGAGAGAGAGAGAGAGAGAGAGAGAGAGAGAGAGAAAGAGAGATAGATAGATAGATAGAGAGAGAGAGAGAGAGAGAGAGAGAGAGAAACAAAGTTAAAAGGAACCATTTTAAATGTGTTTGTAAATAGGAACAACAACAGGAATAGAGATGTAATCGGAAGGTGTATTCACTAACACAGAGTGAAGCATTTGGTGGAGAACTTACAGAAAAGACCATATGTGTAAAATAAGTGATAGAAATCGAACGAGAAAAGAAACAAGCAGACCACCAGCAAACAGGGTAATTGTGCTGTGTGCGTTGTGTGCATATTCCTACACCGTTTGCGAGGACAATGCGCGACAAGAAGGGAAAACGGTAGGAAACGAAAATTATTGGTAGCAATGGATTACTCCTTCCCACCCACCAACTCTGCCATAGGTTGGGAAGCAACCAGCACCTCTACCAAAATGTCGTTAAACGGTATACATTTGTACGTAATGCAGCCCGAACTTTTTTTTTGTATAAATCGCATACAGTTAGCTCTGAGGTGTCTTTTTTACTTTTTAGCCTTTTTTATACATTATACTGAACCAACGCAAGTATCTGAGTAAACAAAACAACCCAACAAATATACCAACCTACATGCATATGAGAGATATGTGCGTAACCAATGTGAAACGGCCAGGATGCATATGAGGGGCAATTTAGAACAACGCCGCTTAAAAAGTGGTATTGAGCCATTATATCCATATACATTTGCGCTACAGCCAGCGAAAAATATAAGTCTATATAAAATTGAACCGAATGTTGCTTTCTATTTTTATTTTGTGTGGCTTGCAGCATAAATCCGAAAAAATATTAAATTATTCAAACGTAAGCCACGCAAACGTTACAGTGTCTCCGAAATACACTAGAACTTATGTTCGCAAAATTCTGGGTAGCAAAACCCTTTTGAAACCAGATATTTTGCGACCAAGAAGTTTGCGATCAAGATTTTTGCGTCCAAGAAGTTTGCGATCAAGAATTTTGCAAACAAGAAGTTTGCGACCAAGAAGATTGAAACCAAGGATTTGGCAACCATTGAATTGGCGACCAAGAAGTTTGCGACCAAAATGTTTGCGACAAAAATGTTTGGCCCAAAATGTTTTGGGTGGAATTATGCGAACAAGAAGTTTGCGACCAAGAATTAAGCGAACAAGATGTTTGCGGGCAAGAAGTTTGCTAACAAGAAGTTTGCGAACAAGAAGTTTGCGACCAATAAGTTTGCGACAGAAAAATTGGGCGACCAAGATCCTTGCGATCAAAGATTTTGTTATGTGAGACCGCGTATTTCGGGGTTTACCTGTACGTAATTTTCATCGTAGCGTCCTCTATTGGACGGTTCTGTTCAAATGACGGATTTGTCGAGCGGCTATCTGACGCCAGTGTGGCCAGATTTTTATTGGCGGTTTTCGGTAGGAGCGTCAACATTTTATCGGTAGTTTTCGGTAGGCGTTTCCATTTGTATTACCAGCACGTCCATTTTGATCGCATCTCATAATGTACAGACACGGGCCTTAGTTGTCAGTGTTGAACTTCTGGTTCTGGTCGCTGATGATTTCCATGTTTCAGATGGAGTTTACAGCTTTAAATCATTTGGTAAATGGTTTTATGACTTTTCGGTCAGAATTATGAGAAATTCTGTGATTTTCGGTAGGATAAATGAAATTTCCGTTAGTTTAGGGTGGTCATCTGTGAATCGGTAGGCATATCAAAAATCGGTAGGAATACAGGTGTCCCCCGAGATACGACTGTATTTGGGACCGAAAAAAAGGCCCAACGCAAGGCGTAACCCAAGCGCCACAGATTAAGCTTAAACGACTGGAAAATTGAATATCCATAGAAAAAAAATGAAAGCTCCACAGCTTCATTGGTTTGATCAATAGATGGCGTATTACAACTCATCATTATATTGCTATCCTTTTCTTGCAATGTGTTTCGACAAGTGCATTTTATTATGACCTATATAGCCTTCTAACTTTCTGAGCAAAAATCTATATAATGGTCGTGTGGTTAGATACGTGGGTATCAACACCAATGACCATTGCTCAAATCTCACTTGCTTTAGTGCTGGTGGTTTCGTTGGAGTTAGTATTTAAACAATCGTATCGCCGTTCTAGTTCTAGCGATGCATAACTTCAATGCGAAACCATACAACAGTACAGAGGAAATGAGAAAGCTCTCCTCCAAGCGATGAAGCTCAACTGGTTGGGGTATCCCACCAACAGATAGCGCCACCAGCTTTTTTGCTATTTTTAGAATGCATGAGTCGTTTGGCGTCTGCTAAACGAAGTCTTTCTATATTCCGTTTAGGTAGAGAACTTGAGTCGTTTAGAAGCGTTTAGTGGTGTTTGGATTTGTGGCACTTGGGAAGTCGAAAAGGTCGTATGTCGAATATCTGTCAATTTTAAGTTTATAACCGAAGTTGAAGAGTCGAAATCTATCATATCGTGTTTTTATTTGAAACAATGTTCGATAATGTATTAATTTTACACAAAAAATCGTTTACACGATATAGATATACAATAACGGGTAGTAGTGGAATCTTTGGAAATGTGTGTGTAACGGTTATCAGCTCAGAAATTCAAAAATATACATCAATTTCTTCTCGATGACAACTTTTCACTGTCAAAATCAAAATCGTCGTATCTGCGAATCGTCGCAACTCGAGGGGGTCGTAACTCGGGGACGCCTGTACAGATAAATCGTTATTTCTGGTCACTCTGCCAGGGACGGTAGCTCGACGAGCTGCGTGACAGATTTGCTGTAGGGCGAAGGGAGAAGCCTGAGAAAATGAGCGAAAGGTAATAATTTCTTCCATCGCTTTGCCCAGCGCATTCTCTTGTTTACGTTTTGCGGCGTCGGGCTAGAGAAATAGTTTTTGTATTGCTATTTACCTATGTTTTGGGTGAAATTAGCATTTAAGGGCCATTATTTCGTATTCGATAGTGCTTGTAAAATGTTTGAATAGTGCAGGTACTACGGTGGAAGAACGAACTTGCCTGTGCCAGAGCGAAATAGCGGACGGAAGTGAGTGAAATGTAACAGCGCGGATGGCCGCAAGTGTCCGAAAAGCTTACAACAATCGCTCTTCTTTGCAGCCATGAGTTCGATACAGGAGCGGCTTCAGATGAAGCGGGTGCCGCTGGATAAGTGGTCGACTAGGGAGAAACTCTGCCTCGCCTCGTCGGTTGCGTGTAGCGGCGACCAGAACTGGATGTCGGTGAGCCGGTCGCTGAAGATGCTGTGCGGTGCGAACCGACCGAACGATTGGTTTGCGCAGAAGTCCTGTGCCGCCCAGTACGGCAAGCTGCTGGAGAATGTCGAAACGCCGAAGCGAAAGAAACGGACCGCTTCCGAGCGGGACGGCGTTGCGGCGGTCGAAACGCCGGGCGAATCCATCCTCCGGAAGTTAACGCAGGAGCGCATAATCGAGCTGAAGAAAACGATCCAGGAGGAAACGCAGCAGTACATCAAGGTGAAGGAGGACATCATACTGATACAGAGCGGTGTTACGGATGAGAAAAAGTTGCGCGAAATGTGGAAACAGATCGAGCAGGAAAAGGCACAGAAGGAGAAGGAACAGATACAGCACGCCCAATGGCTGAAGGAGCGGGAGGAGAAGAAGCTCGAGCTCGAGCGTCAGTGGCGTCCGATGTACCCGAACTCGCCGACAGCTACTAAAGCACCCACGCCACCGATAAAAATTAAGGACGAAACCGACGAGGACAGTCAAGGGTCATGTAAGTCCGGCACTTCTCCTTTGCTAACGTCTCTGCTGAAAACATCCGGCGAGGCAAGGGGTTCCGGTGTATCGGCAAATTCGCCATCCACGGGACAACGGACGGTGGCATCGCCAACCATCACAAATCTGCTTACAGGTGGTACGGGAAGCTCCGTCAAAGCGACTTCCTCACCGGCAGCCAGTGCTGCTGGATCACTTAGCGGGATTGAGCTGGATGCGCAGCTTGGTGTTACCATCAAGCAGGAAGCTATCGCCGCATCCACAAACATGTTCGATGGAAAAGAACCGCAGACGATAAAATTAGAAAATAAGGAAGATGGCAGCAATATGGAAGGTGCCACAGCATCTAAAACGGACGAGTCAAGCGGCCCAAAGTCCGAAGCGCTCTTCACAGAGATGGACAGCGAAGACAACGCAGATCCCGCGAAGGATCTGATGGACGTGTTGGAAGATCTGATTCCGGACGATTTGGATGAGATTTTAAATGAAGAGAGTGGCATGATACTGGAGGACGTCGATCTGAAGAATGTAGTCGATTCAATCATGGAGGAAGACAACTTGAAGGATAAGGACATCGGACTGATGGCGGACACGGAAGACGTGTCGATGGCGGAAATGGTGGAGGAAAATGTTGCTGAAACGGTTTCAAAAAACGAGGCACCCTCGGTGGAACGTCCTAAATCTCCACCAACAATCGCTTCATCCGCCACTCCTGTGGTAGCAGTGCCAGTAGCAACAGCGGCAGCAGCAGCACAGCGGCAGCAGCAGCAGCACCACCACCACCACCGCCAGTGCTGGAAACCAGTAAAAGTGAGCCAAAGGAGGAAGGCACGAATGGGGATGTGAAAGATACAGTTTCGAGCGAAAAGTTAACTGTCGATCAGCAGTCGACTGTTGCACAGCCCGCGAATGAGCAAGTGAGTCAAGAGGCGAGCGACGCTAAGGTGGAAATAATTCCCATCGAGGACAGCACCAGTAATTCTCCCGCGACGAATGATCCATCCAGTGACGACAACAAAGACACCGGCGAGGAGTCGAGCGGCCAAGAGCAGCCGGAAAGTGTGATCGTCGTGTCAGATTCTGCCAAGGAAGAGGAAGAGTTTGAGGAGCGAGACGGTAGGGTGAGCCCGAACAATGGACCCACAGCGATGGAGGAGGATGAAGATTCCGACGACAAACCGCTAGCATCGCTGGAAGTTACGTCGGAAAGTGCGCCCGCGAGTCATGATAAAGTATCTTCGAAAGAGGACACCGAACCGGTGGCTAGTAAACCGTTGCCAGCTGCGGCAGAGCCAGAAAAGCACACGCCGCTGGAAACGAATGCTTTGCCGAAGGATGTGAAATCGGAAGCAGTGAAAGTTGAACCCAGCTCCCCATGCACCGATGAGGCGAAGGCAAAGAAGGAAGCGATGGAAAAGCTTGCCGCCGAGTACGACTTTAAGGACGACGAGGAACCGATCGTCCAGCTGTCGACCAGGAAGGCCAAAGAGGAGAAGCACGTATCGGAGGATGAGGTGTTTGTCGATGCGCAGGAAACGATCGAGGAACCGGAGGAGGTGAAAGAAGTGGAGCCTCCGGTGAAAAAACCACCCGCTGATGATCCCGTGCTGACGGTGACGGATACCGATGACGATTCACTGATCGAGATGAAGATCGGCAAGGCGAAGCGCGACTATTCGCGGCGCCGGCTGGCCGACGAGGCACAGAAGCTGCGCGACGACCTGGCGGGTCATTCGCGAAGCGAGGAAACAGAGGGCCGTTCGCTGCGGAAGCTGCGCGATCGCGATCGCTCGGAAAGCCCGTTCGTGGTGCAGGACGATGAGCCGAACGAGAAAATGAAACGAAGCTACTCGTCCACGCCGGTGATGGACTCCATACCGGGTTCGCCCGCCTCGAGCGAGGATCGGGACTACCGGGTGTGGAAGAAGTCAATACTGGCGGTTTACTCGAAGATCGCGTCGTCGAAGAACGCGGCTGCGTTCCAGAAACCACTGCCAGAGGATCAAACGGCTCACCTGATCTATCGGCCGATGGATTTGCCCCAGATCAAGCGCAACATCGAGAACGGGAACATTCGGACGACGGCCGAGTTTCAGCGCGACTTACTGCTCATGTGCACCAATGCGATCATGCTGAATCGGAATGATCTCTGTTCGCCGGCTGCGGCCAGCCTGCTGATGCGGGAAAGCAATTCCATTATCGAGACGGGGATGGACCCGAAAGCAATGAAGGACCGGGACAGCGACCGAAGCACGCACAAGCGTAGCTCGCGAAAAAACACGACGCGAAACTCGTCCGCCGGAAGAAGCTAATCAATGGGGAAGCGGGAACGGGGGGTGTGCTGTGTCTCGACATGAATTTCAATATTCTAATCAATAAAATACCTTAAACCGAAATGACTGGTTTTTTTAAGTTTGTTGCATTAGACATGCTTTTTGATTAGTCGTTATGATGTTTAAGTATTTTTGGGTAACATTTGCGACATGCTTTCGAAGTCAACCAGATCCTCAATCGTCTTAAAACACTTTCGTTTGCTTGTTGTGATAATGTGTCAATTTCAATTAACCGACAAGATTAGCTCACGCCGTGCGCAGCCATTCAAACAGCTATTAGACGGACAATTTATTAAATGGAGCCCGCGAACTGAAACTTGTACATTTCGCACTATCAACCTATATTTGCACAGCCTCACGCTAACCTTACGCAGATACAAAAAAAAACCAGTTCCCGTACACTCACAGCAACAGTATATTTCCTGGCCCCTCGCCGCTGTCGTGCATCTGCACTCCATTCGTCCGAAAACCGTGATGTACACTCACGAACGTTCAGGCAACGTTTAGTGGGGCAACTTTTCCCTCCATGCGAATATGATAGCCGTGAATGAAGGGGAGAAAAAAGCAGCAAGCACACCCGAAAGGGAACGCAAAACGCATGGAAACTGGTTGGCGCACGCCGGTTTAATTCGAATTAAGCCCATTACGCAACAGCAGTGCGCGACCAGGAGTGGGCCAAATCAAGACAAACAAAGACGAGACGGTTGCTGGTTTATGGCACGACCCGGCGCGAGAGATGCTGCCGGAACAACGGCGACAGCAGGACGGCACGCAAAACAAAACGCGCGGGGGGCGAGTGCGCGTCCAACTCCCCACCATCGTGCAGCGAAGATGAACGAGTTTTCCGCGAAACGCTGCTGGCGACCCAAGAAAATGCCGCAGTACTCGTTGGCGCTCTTTCCGCAATCACGGTTTGGTAGATGGAGACCGAGTACCCCGTGTCTCGAGCGTATGATTTAGCAGCCGAGCCAGCGTTGACTTCAAACTCCACAAACACACACACGCACACGCGTTACAAACCCGTGAAGTTCCAGGTGAAGCGGAACTAGCGCCATTATGAGCATTATGAGGAGGGCGGTTTGATGTTTGATTTGGAGACGGGCGGGTAATTGGATAACTTACGATTTTCATGTGCACGTTTCCTCTCGCGACCGATGGCGATTATAATTTTGTAACAAGAGCATGCGCCTGGCGAGTTGCGGCAGCCCGGCTGCCACGTGCCCTGGGCACCTGCTGGTGCGAATTTCTTTGGCGCCGGGACACACCAGCTGGACAGATTTATTGCTGCTAACGTTGAATGAATTAGAATTGGTTCAGGAAATGTCTTCCGAACCATACGGCGGGCGCCTACGTGGATCGGCGGGACTTCCGGGCTTTTGGTCCCAAGGAAGGCCTTTCTAGCGGGAATTTCAAATTCAATAATACCCAATACGGTTAATGCCGAAGGTCAAACGTGAGTGAACTTAGCGAAATCGTAGCAGCGCTCTCTAACGGAAGTTAGCGTGCCGCCGATTAGTATTCAGGTGGCATCCTGATGGCAAGTGTTGAAAAAAGTAAGACAACGCACAACTTAAAAAAAACCCCAAAATTCATGTTTACACGGAAAGCGCATGAAAGTGCATGAGTCTAGTCAGCAAGTCCATCTCAGAGGCAGCTGGGAGTAGGGCAGAGGGTAGTTTTTACTTGCTCCTCTTAATCCGCTCGGGTGGGGAAACCGTCTCAGATCACCTCAGGAGGGAAATGGAAACCGTGCGCACGTCCGTCGTTCAAGAGCAGCGTGCGCGTGAGGCCTTGGCTCGGAGCAGCATTACCAGCGCCTTGCTCAGTACCGTGCGGCAGGTTGGTGGCAACGGTTCACTTCTTTGCAAGCGCCGTGCAGACTGCGGCCAGACTGGAAACGTATCGTATCGCGACCACGCATCCGATAAGAGGCTCGATAGAAATGATCGCAAACGTGTAGAGAGTGTACACCTAACGACGGATCGTACGCATTCCGGACGGGTTTCGAATAGTCTGTGACGGTAACGCGGCAAGCACAAGTGCAGTGCAGTGAAGGAAAGGCTTACCCTTATGCAATATCGAGCCCTTCCGAGCTCGGTCATTCGTAGAGTAATTGTTGATCGGCAACATTATGACGAATTGTGTGAATTTAATAACGCGCTATGGCTCATTACGGGCGTGGATGGTGCCTTTAGTGCTGGGGTGTCTGATTGCCGGTGGTCATTACACTGTTGGTGCCGTTACCGTAGGTAAGTGTGTTGTTGTGTGTGTGTGTGTGAGTGTAAATTTTATTGGGTGGAGGAAATGAGGAAAATGTTACCGATTTGTCCTGCCACCAGCATTAGTGAAAGGTTTTGTAATTTTAATGCAGTGCTGGCTTTAGACCAAACTTCATGGGAAATTGAGTTTGAGTTCGTATTAGGACAATTCGGTGAAGTATACGTTGCTGTATACTATATGTTGCTGCATCTGCATACATTGAATTTATGTTAAACCTAAATAGCCACGAATTCCAACGCAATAATAACATCTTCCCCAACATACAGATATCTTCCCGCTGCCACCCTCAACGGAATCAATGTACGCGCATCACCACGCGCACCGGTACCATGCAGGGTCGTTCGGGCCGACCAAGATGAAAAGCCACATCAAGCGCATACTAAACATTCGAGAAGAAAATACCACCCTGGATAGTTATCTGCTGTCGCTGTTCAACGTGGACAACTTAAACCCCACGTACGTCTTCCTGCTGCCGATGGAAGGCAAGAACCACGTGCGCAAGCTCATCTACCAGCGCAGTGACTTCGAGGAGGCCGAGTTCCCGAACGTAACCACCATCAACAAGTTCAGCGAGAGGCCGAACCGGACGGGGGCCAGCATTGTTGCCAGTCCCGGCAGCGACATGCAGCTGGAGAAGAAAATTTTCGACCACCTGGACAAGGACACCATGGACGATGGCACGCGTAAGGTGGTCGAGGAGAATGTGCGCACGGAGCGGAACTTTATCAAGTTTATGGACGAGCTGAACCGGGACCTGGAGGAAGAGGAAAATCGACGTATGCTGAAGGAAAGCATGCGCAAGTCCGCTTCGACGGCTGGGCGAACATCGTCCACCGTTTTGTTTACGCCCTACGCGTACAAACACACGCCAACCATCGGGTGGGATGATCTTGGGCTCGAGGGATGGGCTGGTGGGTTGCGCGAAAACCATGGCCACCGTTTCGACCATCCCGTGCTGGAAAAGTGAGTTCTCACGCGCCCGGCTGCGTGTAGTGTGATCGTCACTTCAAACTCTTCTCTTTTTGTCCAGACCTAAAACAACGTTCGCCCCGCAGACGACGCAACTGCAGGCAAGTTTCAATGCCGCTCAGCAGCTACCGTCCAGTCGACCGACGGCTGCCCTCGGACCGGCGTCGAAGGCGACAGTTAACCAGACGGTAGTTGCCAGTGCCGCCGCCCGCTACAAACAGACCGGCGTCCTGCTAAGCGAAGACGTTGGCGTGAAGCTGCAGGAAATCTACAAGCGCACCAACGGGAGCAACGCACGCATCAAGTGGCCCATCACGAATAGTCGCGATGCGCACCGGGACGAGGATGTGTTCATTGCGCGGGCCAACAATCCCTTCGGACACTCGACCAAGTGGCGCTGGAGGTAAGTGCGGAGTGCGATGTTGTACGAGACGTTATGGTTGGGGCGCTCGGGCATTGTTTTGCTCCCAAGCTGGGTCTGCCAGCGAGATGACCATTGTCGGTACTTTTTGTCGGGCAATTAACCCGCACTCTGAAGACTCTGAGAGATTGCGTAAGATGCGCTCCGCCAAACCGCACGGTGGAAAGTGAAGCGAAGATGAAAATGAAAGAGCACACAACTGGGTCTTCTGATAAAGAGTGCACTCCCGTAAGTAAGTCAGTGTGATGCAGTAACACACGCTCAGTCGGTCGGTCAGTCATGGTCGGCTTTCGCCAATGTAGGGCAGAAGGTGTAAGGTGTACCGGGCCGCTTGTGTCGCACGTTTTTCTCGCGTGCGTAGTGTGCGGAACCCATTTCCTCACGGCACGAACTTGTTTGCAGTCCGTTGGCGCGCAGCCCGCGCAAAGATGCGGAAAGAAATCCCGCGCCTATGAAAGATACCCTGACGTACGAGTCGAGGCGCACATTCCACCACAAAAAAGCAGAAGTTGTTTGTTTAACGCTCATTTGGATTATTTTTCCTCGCCTATGATGAGTGACTCTCGGACTCGGTTCTCACTGTTTCACTTTCATTTACACGAATTAACGGCATGGACGACTAACACAACCGCCATATGTTGCGCTTTCTTTTCCATATTACGCATGTTCAGACACTTATTCACGCACTTGTTCCACCGATGTTGCTTTTGACTATTTTCGCGGATTGGCACGGGGAACCATTGTCTATGTTGATCATCAGCTCACGGCGGTCCCGTCCGATGGACCAGGACGGTGTAATGATGGTGGAAGAGGGCACTGGCAGTTTGTAGTCGTTTTGTAGCGATTCTATATAGCGAGGCAGCATCAACATCGTGATGACTTACGCAATGCGGGTTGTTGTTTGGTATGAGCAGCAACATAATCGCCACATACTGGTGACTCTCAAGTGGTCCACGGATATCCGCGCATTGCGGGTTTGGTCAAGGAATGTTCCATGCTAACTGAGTGGCTCGCGTTAAAGCTGGGACATGTTATAAATCGCTAGCCATATTTTGTAAAGTTCATTATTACCAACAATCTAAAATTTCAATTTTGCAAGCATTGAGGTTTGAGGAGAATGTATTACTCATCTTCATGGTACACCACAGTGCGTTGGCTAATCGGCCTATATGACTGATATAAATATGCATCGGTTGGTTTAGTTCGCTCACCTGTAACCGAGCTTATCTACACAGTGGCCTTGAAATTGCCACACATCGTCATACCTTTGTAGTCAGGGACACAAGGATTTTGGTTCCAAAGATTTCGCTTCTAATTTTGATTCACTGCATCCGGTTGCGCATCTACTTCTAACTTGGTCGTTAAAACATAGCTGAGGTTCACCGATCGCGGAAATTTCAACTTCTAGCGACTTCTTTCAAACTGCATAAATTATTGTCCAAATCATACCATGTCATATTTTAAACCACTCTTTATTGTCTCACTAGCAACGAAACGGAACAAGAGGATCCGCTCAAGGTGGAAGTCCAATCGTCCCGCGATGGCCGCGCAAAGCGTGGCGTGTACAATCTCTACTCGATGATCAAATGTGCCACCGGGTGTGATCCCCTCATCTACAAGGGCTACGGGTGCTACTGTGGCTTTCTGGGATCCGGCCAAGCGCTGGATGGGATTGATCGCTGCTGCAAGATGCATGACTACTGCTACAGCACCGCCAGCTGTCCGATGTTTTTGGAGTACTTCGTGCCGTATCTTTGGAAGTGCTATCGGGGTCGTCCGTTGTGTGGTATGTATAGATAACGCAAAAAAAAAAATCTGATGACCTATTAACTATTAGCTGACTGGTTACTTTTGTTCTGTTTTCCAGCAATCGATCACGGCGAATGGGGTGGTCCAGGTTCGTGTGCATCCCGGCTGTGCCATTGCGATCTGTCGCTGTCAAAGTGTCTTCGTCGGTACTACTGTCCGCGGAAGCGTAACGTCTGCACTACATCTCCTCTGCGATTGCTGCAGAATCTAGTGATGGTGTTCTGAGCGAATGGTCGGCTTGTGCTTTTCTACATCAGACCGGTTGACTGCTTCTTCTGTGTACATTCCCGTTTCCAGTATGAATGCTAGCATTTCCAAAGTACAAATAAGCGTAGCGTAGCAGCAAGCAGATAGCTTACAAACGTTGTAGATTAAACCAAAAATAAAATAAAAAATTGTCGAAAATAAACATCATTGGTAATTCCCTTAGTGGGGTCCGAAGAAAGGCTAAAATGCTTGTTATTTGCTCCACATAGTACTGTGTGTGTTTTTTATTGCTGATTTTTGGTCAAAGATTCATATGATACGGCGTACTGTGCAGCCACATTACCATGCATTCTATTCTTACGTAAGGCAGTAGAGGGTTGACAATAATTTATTGATAGTTCAATTACGTTCAACGAACTAACAGGTTGTACATTATCAAAATGTTGAGCATGTACAAATAAATATCGATGTTCAGGATTGGTAGCCGCGAGCATACTACCTTAATTTGTTTGTGAGAATCGCGAGTGGCGCCACAATTTGTTGCCGATGCCGTGTGAACGCACACGCATGAAAACGCATGCACCATGCGTGCTTTTTTGCGGATTTCATTTGGGAACTCATCGATCATAGAATGCGATTACGCAGATAGTGTTTGATCAGTTGGATGCAGACAACAGAATCTTCCGCACTGTCGTGTCCAGCATCTGGTGAAAAGAAACGCAAAATAAAAAGAAAATTTAATTCAGATACTCAAAGAATTAAAGTCAGTCTCGAAATGATTACCATTTTCTTGAATAATTTTCTTCAGATTCTCTATGCACAGTGTTTTCAGCGCACGCTTCTTCGGTGGACCCATCTTGTGTGGGTACAGCACGGACGTATCGACCACCACGTCGTGTATCAACTTGAGCGCTTTAAAGTCACTTTCAGGCTGTGTCCGATGAGAATGGTTTCCGCATTAAACATGGACAGTAGCACGGCTTGCACGTTGTACAGCGTTGTGGTAGTTTTACGCAACATTTCCTCTGTGATGCCCGAAAATCTGTAAGGAAAAGCCAAAATAAGGTTGTTGATCACATAATGTAAGTATAATGCCATGGATTACGGTGGCTTGTCCTTCCGGTTACCTTGTGTTGTAATCAACTACTCGATTTAACGGCTTCACGAGCGTATCGTAGACAGTCTTTTCGTTAATATCGACCACGGTAACGCGTGTCAATTCTAACCCGGCCGTAGTGTAGCACATTTCACAATCGAGCGCGAATATATCCTTCTTCGACGGTTCGTAGTCTTCGGCCGGTGCGATCGTTTTCACGAACCCGGTTAGATTGTCATAGTCCATGAAGCTGGACACGTGGTAGTTTGCATACATGCAGCCGGGCGTCCCGGACGGTTGCTGGCAGCAGTTGTGCAGATTGTCCGCAAAGCCGCGCCGGTAGCACGTGCTCTTCGGATGGTAGTTACACGCGTCCACCTGTGGCTCATCGTACGTTTCCAGATTGTACACTTTGGAGCAGCGGGAACAGTAGCGTTCGTTTTCGTTCGGTGGTCGCGATGGTTTCGGGGTGAATATTTTAGCCTTTCCGGCAACCTCGGTGGCACGAGGGAAGCCATTCGCACGCATTTGCTCCTCTGTCAGTTTGCACTCGTGGATCATTTTGTACGCCACGGTGCTGGGTGCATTGTCGATTGTGTATGCGGATGTTTTAACTTCCGTTTTCCTAAAAATAGAATCGATTGCGATTAGGGAAGTTTTTTTTTTTGTTGCGGAACGAAGTATTTGCGGAATATTTTGACAGTGAGTTTTTAATCGGAAAACATCGTTACAAGAATGTGCCAAAAGATGCCGCAATTTTGATTTAGCGAAATAATGGTAAATATCGTACAATTTCTTGTTGACACTCCAGGATATGTTGTGTACCATTTTCCCAGCCAATATGACATCGTGAGATACGGTTTTGTTCCTTCAAGTACATAAAACAATATGCAAAACTCAAATATCAACAACAACAAACTAGATTAATTGGAACATACTTTTCTGCTGCTTCATTCCCTGTTTCGAGCGCCTCTTTGCGCAGCTTGTTGATGGTTAGTAGCGCACTGCTTTTGTAAATCATGGCGGTGCTGCATTTCTTCATCACCGCCAATTCTTCCGTTTGTGCGCGTTCCCAGGCATCCTCATTGGTGGAAAAATGTTCAAACAGTGCTTCACCATTAGCCCGTAATACTGCATCCGAATGTTGTACGATATTTTGCTTGACGCCGGTTCCAGTATCGGCGGTGCTTGTGCCGCCGGCGCAGCAGCCGCCTTTGACGCCAGCACCGATCCGGCATGGGCTACGCGAGCTCCTGTCTTGGGAGCTGTTTGAGCGGGCGTGTACGGCGACTGATTCTTTTTCAGCTGCTCAATCTTTTCCTTCGCCCTCTGGAAGGCTAGCACATTGACGGCGGGTGTAAACCGACCTGGAAAAAGAACACTTTCCTGTACTGAACTGTGTTGTGCGGGCGTGATAGTGCAAATAAAGCGCTTACTTTTGGGCGTGGTGACACTCGTTTCGGGAGATTTGTTGTAGAACACGTTTGTGCTGACCGGCAAAATGGACGTTCCATTGCTGGGGGCGGGATAACGGCGGGGTTTTGACATCGCTTTACGGGTTTCTCCTCGACTTGTCGTTTCAATTCCTCCTCAGCTCGCTTTCTCACCGCCAGCTCCTCCTGTTGCTTTCGTACGATCTCCTGTCGCAGATAGACCGACTGCAAAGTAAAGAAAAAAGAGGTTAACATACGATGCAGCCTACTAGATGCATTGACCCGTCTTCTGGAACGGGATCGATGCACCGAAAGGATACCTACTTTGATTGCATTTTGCATGTGGTTTGTTTTCTTCTCTACCACCGGCGTTAGCTTCGATGTGGTGGTTAGCGTATGTATGCACGCTTCTTCCGATTGTCATCGTAGTACTTATCCGCGAACATGTCTATCAGATCAACCTGCCCATTCGATTTGGTTTCCTCCTGCTGAGGTTTCGGTTCGTCCGCTTCGTACTCTTCAAAGATCATTTTACACTGCTGCATCACGTCGTCCTCGTCACTGTCGATATCGATGTCGCTCGGCGGATTGTTTATCAGTTCTTGGTAGATTTCTTCCTCGAGCGCCGGCGTACGTTTGGGTTCCGGAGCAGTTTTCTCCGTTGCGCCAGATTTGCTGGACGATTTGGCCGACGAAGAGGAGGACGATGTGCTGCTGTGGTGTTCCTTTTTCCTGCTGCTACTGCTATTATTACTATTACTGGTGCTGCTTTTACTCTTACTACTGCTGCTCTTGGACGAGCTGCTTTTACTGTGCGATCGCTCCTTTTCCGATGAGCTTCGATGCCGATCCCGGTCCGAGGAATGTTTCGACGAGTGGCTTCTGGAACTTTCTTTTCTTTATCTCGATGTTTGTTTTTACTGCTACTGCTACTGCTAGTGGTGGTGGCGGTGCTGCTGCTTTTTGCTGCTGGATTTCTCTTTGCTAGATGATTCGGATGATCGATGCTTTTTGTCGTGCGATGAGGATGAGGATTTCGATCGGGAACTAGAGCTGTGACTACGGTGGCTGGAGTCTTTTTTCCGATCGGCATCACTGGTCGACGAGTGATGGTGCTTCGAAGTGCTGCTGTGATGTTTCGTTTCCTCTGATGATTTCTTCTCAATGGGGGCTTTTGCCACCCCATTCTCCCCTTTTTCCTGCTTCTTTCCTGCCTCCACAACTTCCTGCTTTTCTGTGCCCTTTTCCGCTGCTGGTTTGCTGGCAGAAACGTCCACCTGCGGTGCCTCCTTGGCCGTATCATCTTGCGGTTGTTTCGGCTTATCTGGTACTGCTGCTGTCGATTGATCGTTGCTTTCGGACGAATCAGTTTCTGGAACTTTTTCGCCATTCGTTTGTTTGGCTGCAGCGGCGGTTTTGCAGCACTGGACGGAATATACTTCGGAGCAACGGTGGACACGGGGATGTATTCAAGCTTGGGCTTCTTTCGTACGATCGGGTCAGCTCCTCCATCGGTTTGGTCCGTCACTCCCGGTTGGCTGAGCAGGCTTTTCGGAGTGGCACTGTATTTCACAACCGGAGGTGGAACTGCAATTACAATGAAATGATGGTGACGAGCTGGAGGACATGTTGTAACGCGCGCCGGCAGCCGTTAATTACCTGTTTTTGCGTGCTTGAAGTGGCAGAACGGCCTGGTGCAGAGATCTTTCTCGTAGAAGGGACAATTAATGGTCCGAAATAATCCCGTGGCCGGAAGCATCTTTCCCGGGCCACTGCTGCACTAGCAGGTCTGGCCGGCAGGCAGATGTTTACAAAACCAGTCTATCTACGATGCGACGATGCACAACATTCAAGAGATGTGAATAAATATAATAAACAGGTGTAGTATGTTCCGAAAATATAGGGAACACAGATTTTGTGTGTATTTTTTTTTCTTTCGTCGAGTATCGCTTCGAATCATCCGAAGGAAGACAGCTGTCAGAAGAATGACACCGGTAGACTTAACGAAAGAATATACAAAAGGGCCGGTGTTTCGTTCAGTAAATTAAAATCGCGTTTTTCGGGTGATTTGATTTTATTCTGTTTCCATTACACAATACAGAGCATTTTATGAAAATCTAATAAAATCTCATGCATAAGATAGTCTAAAAAATAGATAAGAAATATTGCCAACAAAATGAATTTCTCAAACTCATAGGTGGATAGAGCGGCTGTCAGTGCTGCTGAAAAAAAGAAAAAAAAAATCGTAAACAAACCCACTGGTGGGAGAAACAGTGCGCGTCTCATTAGAAAAGCTCTGCTTACTCATCAGTAACCTCGTGAATTGGAGATACATAGCAAGTTGCTCGTCGCTGCGGAAGATTGGCCAGCAAGATGATTGCAACCAGAGTTCGATTTGGTGGTTTACCGAATATTGTGCAGCGACAATTTTGTGGCAGTCTGCAGCCGAAACGATATGGAACCGTCCAATACCAACGCATCGCAAATGTCGCCACGGCCAACGCGCTGATAAGTGATACGAAAACAAGGGCCTCTCCAGTGACGTTAGGCGGTCATAGGTAATTAAAACGTGCACTGAAGCGAACGTGCGTAAGACTCGCTCGACGTTACATAGTAAGACGTTTGCTTTCTTTTTCCTTCAGGATGTATTCCAGCATTAACTATTTGCGTGGCGATTTGGAGTGTACGGCCGGGACGATGAACGATGGTACGTAGTTGGTGGGAAGGGATGGAATCCGGTGATGTCATAAGATATGTTTACGCCTTCGGAGGAAACGGTGTGATTCTGATTCCGAAATGCTAGACTTTGACCCTGAACCCGAACGATGACTGGTCGGTTTTGTGCTGTTTACTATCTGACTAAATTAATCCGGTTTGCTGTTTTCACTTTCTGTGAGGTGTAAAATTGTCTCTTTCTCTTTTTCTTTTAGTAAAACAAACGATAATACAAAAACTTGGAATCGAAGTCGGGTACACGCCGTTCGTGAGCACCCGCGAACATCTGGTAAAGTACGTGCCGCAATCGGTTAGTGCCCTGCCACCCCGCAGTATGCAGGATTCATTTACATCGGCCATAATTCCGCTGACAACAGATAAAATTCTCAAGGACAAGTACGTCGGTTTCATGGGAAACGTTCGCGTTGGTCGTTGATGGAAGATATGGACATGTTTGCCGTAAGCTGATGCGGTACGCTGATGTGCAAATCGTGTTACGTTATGTATTATTTTCGTTTTCCAGTTTGGGTCGTCCACAAGCATGTACTCGTGCCGGATCTACCGGAAGGAGTTTCATTGCCGTACACGTTTGTAACCGTTTTGGTTGACAAAATAGACTTTACCGATCTAGTGCCAACGCATGATGCTGACATTCGGCTTTCCGGTCATGTGAGCTGGGTAGGCCGTTCGTCGGTGGAGGTAGTGGTCTGGATGGAACAGAAGCTGCATGGCAAGTGGCGCAAGCTTACCCGCGCACTGTTTCTGATGGCCGCTAGGGACGCTACCAACACCAAGGCAGCCTTCATAAATCCCCTAGTGCCTGCTAACGAAGAGGAGAAAGCAATCTTTGACGGAGGAGAATGTAAGAATGCCCTTGTGGACATTCAGTGAATGTACGAGCTATTATAAAATACTGTTATTTTATTTATTTTGCAGCACGCAAAAAACGACGCATACAGATGCAGCAGGAAGATTTGCTCAAGACGGAACCGAACGACTTCGAACAGCGCATGGTGCACGAACTGTTCGTTAAATCGATCGATACGAAAAGCAAAGCGTTCAACAAACGTATCCTGCCGCCCGGTTACGTATGGATGGAGGATGCCACCATGGCGAACATCGTGTTTTCCCATCCTGAAGATCGTAACGCACACAACAAAGTGTTTGGCGGCTTTCTGATGCGCAATGCGCTAGAGTTGAGCTGGGCGTTGGCGTACAACTTTGCCAAGCGACGTCCTAAGCTGGAACACATTTCGGACATTAGCTTCCATCATCCGGTAGACGTCTCGTCGATGCTAAACATGCAGGCCCATGTCATTTTTACCGATCTTCACTATATGGAAATTGTCGTTCTGGCGGATGTGTACGATGCCGTCACTGGACAGCAAACGACGACAAACAGTTTTACTACACGTACTCGGTCGCTGAACGATTGCCGAAGATAATGCCCAAGACGTACCACGAGGCAATGTATTATTTGGACGGACGGCGAAAGTTCCGCTACGCGATGGTATAGATACGGCAACGGCATCGAGTCCGCCACCGGCTACCGGAACAACGGATACTACGAAAAGTAAATTGTAAACTAGATAGATGGTGGAGAAGTTGTGGTTGAAGCTGAACGTTGGGTTTGTAGGTGAGATTCTTTTTTTTTATTATAATTTATTGCCTTATTTTGCTTTGAAAGCACTTCAACGTCTGACGTTCACCAAGCAGCTTACAGTGACTTAATTCTGTTATATTAATAATTACACTACATGAAGACGTTGGCTCTAAATCAACAATAAACGAAGCAATTTTATTTAGTAACAAGAGAAACCATCATCAGTTTTTTCTTCTCATCTTCTACTGGTACAAATAAGTATCGAGGCGTAAAATAACTGCCTGAAATAACAGCTCGTTATCACATTCAATTTCAAACGGAGAGTGTTACACATTAACGACATCTATTGCCATCCTGTGAACTGGCGCCATTTGTTCTGTGTTCTGAACTTGTTTGCTATTTTTTTTTGTGGACAAATGTGATGTTATTTTAGCCATTATTCATCAAAATCCATTGTTTTTTTACAACACAAAAAAAAACTCATGCATTTACAAAATTAATTAAAAACTTACCCCATTGAATACCAATTAAAATTATGTGATATTTGCTTTAATTTTTACGACAGTAATGATTGGCGATGGCTCGGTTGGACGAAAACTCCTTGAAACGTCCTCGAAACATTGGATATTTTATTAGCTCAAAAGAAAGATTTTTTGAAATGAAGAAATCGATACACTTAAACTAGAAAAATGAAATCCGCTGTAAAGTTTGATTTTCTGCGTCACATTTATTAGGGATTTATTAGTAAAAATCGCAATATTCGTAAACGAATTGATTACCTGCTCAGTATCTGCAGCAATGATGGTTGTTTAATATGTTCTTTTTATGTGTCTGGGAAAGTGAGTGTTGTTTCAATAACATTTCGTACCACTAAGATGATTGGATACGCTGTGTTTGTGTACAGTGTAATTTGCATGCATGTTTTTTTGTTGTGTTAGTTGTGATTAATATCGTTTTGCTTTTATGCCATTATTATGTCGATTAGTCCAACACGTTTCCCATATAGCGTCGTGAAGTGACTTGTTTCTTACCTAAGGTATATAGCACATGGTTTAACGTTTCGTGACAAATGTATCGTAATCATTCACACACACACTCTTTTGACTGTTCTTCTCTCAAAGTCCTACACCTTCAGTGGTGGTTCCGATCTGCATCATACTCTGATTGTTTAGTATAAATATAG
>NW_024428322.1:0-32348 GCF_017562075.2 Anopheles merus | reverse complement strand
ACTTTCCCCGTGCTGTGTGTGTGCGTGTGTGGACGACCCACTCGTTCCGCTTCTTCTCATCCTCACCCTGCCTTGCCTTACTTGCGCTTCTGCCCGTGCCTTCCGCTGATTGGGTGTTGTGTGGTGTATGCGTTGATTCATGTATGTGCATTGCGGTTGTGTATTGTTATTGGTGGGTGTTAGCATTTATTAATTTGTATGTGACCTTGATACGCTGTGGGAGAAGCTGAATTGGGATTCAAAGTGTTATCGGTGTATTGATGGTATATTTTATTTCGCGCCGCTGCTGATGAGATCATTCGATGCCCGTGCCCATCGAGAGTGAAGAAGCCTATTTAAAACAAGCGCAGGAGAACGTCTAACACTAATCTAGTTTTTTTAATTTGAACATGTTTGATGCTTCAACGACCTTCTAAGCATCATGTAGAACAGTGTATAATGGAAATAAAATAACTTTTTTAAATGTGCAGAAATCTGTCTCGAGTTTTCGGGTCGCGACACACACACACACAGCGCGGGGAAAGTGACCGTTAACTCTATCATGTCGCGATCCCTCACCCCGCCCGGCGCTAGGGATGAGGATGCGATACAAGACAGCTGAACCAGCCGTTCTACCGTACAGTAGCCGTAATCGATCATGCGGAAAGGGGTGGGGGTGGTCTGGGGGGGGGGGGGGGGGTGCGTGCTTGCGTTCGCGCATTCGTGGGTGCGTGCTTGCGTTCGCGCATTCGTGGGTGCGTGCTTGCGTTGGCGCTTTCGCGGGTGCGTGCCCGCGTGCACGCGTACGTGCATGTGTGCATGTGTGCGTGTGTGTGTGTGCGTGCGTGCATGTGTGCGTGCGTACGTGTGTGCTCGCGTGCGTGCGTGTGTGTGTGTGTGTGTGTGTGTGTGTTGTGTGTGGTGCGTGCGTGTGGAAACCCCAAAACTATTTGATTCTGATGCGTACATTTTCATCCACTGCGGCTACAAAGTCCATGCATTTTCGATTTCGCTACCTGAGAGACAGCACAACTATCGGATTGGCACCACGATCTTTGCGATCGGTTCTGCTGTTGGGGGTATTCAAAAGACACACGATCGAAGCAATCGTGCATGTGAGCGGGCAACTTGCATACTGCCACACTATCTCCTGCCCGGTGCATACGGTGCAGGCAAGGGGAAGGATGCACCTCCACATTAAAAAAAAAACACCGTCATGAACCAGCGGCGGATCTAACGGTAGACGGACTAGGCGGTCGCCGAAGATCTCTAGTATGTAGTATGGCGTATGTTTACAAGTGGACAGAGTATTAGCGACAAGGGCCCGCGGAAAGATGGTCGTTGGGCCCCGTGGCTAGAGAAGTATAATGTTCAATCCATCCATCCCCCCTCCATCCGCCTGCAATTTAATATAATGTTCAATTTATCTCCCAACAGCTGTGTGCCAGTACCCCCCTCCTCCCGGTCATCAGTTACCATTTACAGGGGCCTCAATTCGTCTTTCCGACTTTCATGAACACTTTCTTTGACCTATGGATCATAACATTCATAACATGTATGCTCTATACATTCGGCGACAGTTTTGCATACACACGTACACTCACAACCATGCGCAGGATGCTTAGCATATCTATGCAATCGGGTAACAGTTTTTGCAACAGGCGAAAGCAAAATCTTAGTGCTATGCTTACTGCTTAACACGTTCAGCACGATGGCAGGCCCCAGGGACAGCCAGTGAACTTTTCAGTATACCGGTTCCACAATCAGCTTGCGTTCTAGATGCCGGCGGAACGGTAAGCTCATGAAAATCAGCGCCGGACTGAACGTGTTAATGCGGATTAGGATTCTGCGCGTTGCACAGCAAACCCTCCTGCGTAAACTAGCGATTCCTTAGTCATTTTATATTTCAGTGTTTGAACTCATTGCGATTTTTTGGTTTGATTTGTGAAAATGCAACTTCATCGCCGCAATGTTTGTTAACGGCATTTTTAGGCGCCACAACAGCTCGCGAGCATTGACCACACGCGAGAAAGAGATGGCAGCGCGTTCAGGCGAGGGGTACGAGGCGGAGCCAGGGACGGGTAGCTCGACGAGCTGCTTGACAAATTTGCCGTTGGAGAGAAAAGGAAGGCATGATAAAATTCTCAGAACGCCATAACGCCTTCCGTCGCTTTGCGCAGCGGGTGGTCTCCCGCGCTGGACTTCAGCGATTCCTGCGCAGGGTTAGCTCCATCTGTTGGCGAAATGGACGAACTATTTATGGCGGCGGAGCAAAAAAAACGGTCAAAAAATTTAAAAATATTGGCGCCCATTTTTTCGTCCGCTGCTTCTACCTCCCTCACCCTGCCTTACCTTACTTGCGCTTCTGCCTATGCCTTCCTGCCGCCAGCTGATTGGGTGTTGTGGTGTATGCGTTGATTCATATATGTGCATTGCGGTGTGTATTGTTATTGGTGGGTGTTAGCATTTATTGTTAATTTGTGTGTGACCTTGAGACGCTGTGGGAGAAGCTGGATTGGGATTTAAAGTGTTATCGGTGTATTGATGGTTTATTTTATTTCGTGCCGCTGCTGATGAGACCATTCGATGCCCCTGCCAATAGAGGGTGAAGAAGCCTATTTAAAACAAGCGTAGGAGAACGTCTAACACTAATCTAATTTTTTTTTTAATTTGAACGTTCACTCTATCATGTCGCGATCCCCCAACCCGCCGGCGCTTTGGATGAGGATGCGCTACAAGATAGCTGAACAAGCCGTTCTACCGACAAGGTAGCCGTGCTCGCTCGTGTGGGGTTGGGGGAGGGGGGGTTCTGGTGGGGGGTGCGTGCGTGCGTTCGCGCTTTCGTGGGTGCGTGCCTGCGTTCGCGCTTTCGTGGGTCCGTGCTTGCGTTCGTGCTTGCGTTCACGCTTTCGTACGCGTACGTGCATGTGTGTGTGTGAGTTTGCGCGTGTGTGTTTGTGTGATTGTGTGTGTGCGTGTGTTTGGAAACCCCAAAACTATTTGATTCTGATGCGTACATTTTCATCTGCTACGGCTACAAAGTCCATGCATTTTCGATCTCGCTACCTGAGAGACAACACAACCATTGGCATTGGCATCTTTGCGATCGGCTCTGCTGTTGGGGGTATTAAAAAGACACATGATCTAAGCAAACGTGCGTGTGATATGTAGCACATTTATTTCTAATTCAGCTAGCGGACGCAACTGGAAACAAAACTTGAATTGAATTCATACAAAAGAGGATTCTGGATTTGTTTATTACGGTGCGCATATGGTGCTGCACAGTCCGTCCAGAATCGGGCGTCTTGTTGGCTTGTCGGTATCGTGACGCCGATTGACCAGCAATGCCTTGAATGAGTTCGGATCGGTAGGTTCATGTTTTGGTCGAGTGCATTCCGTGCATTTGTCGCGTCACAGCGGTAGCCCGGCAGCAACAAAGTCAAGACAAACTCTTCCCCAGGTGTGAACTGCTATGCTAAGTTCTTCTTCTTATTATTATTATTATTATTATTATTGTGGGGTAATAGCCTATGCGATCATGCCGGCCATTTCAGGACTTGAATACACGTAGCCGGATAGTAAGCCTTTGCTACGGCGGACGGTTCATACGCGGTTAGAGCCCATGACGGGCATGCTGTTAAGATGTGCGGAATGATGGCGTTGCCGCGGGACCGCTCCTATCCAGCGGGCAACTTGCATACTGCCACACTGTCCTGCTCGATGCATACGCTGCAGGCAGGGGGAAGGATGCACCTCCACGATAGAAAAAAAACACCGTCATGAACCAGCGGTGGATCTAACGGTAGGCGGACTAGGCGGTCGCCGAAGATTTCTAGTCTGTAGTATGTCGTATGTCTACAAGTGGACAGAGTATTAGCGACAAGGGCCCCCGGAAAGATGGTCGTTGGTTCCCCGTGGCTAGAGAAGTATAATGTTCAATCCATCCATCCCCCTCCATCCGCCTGCAATTTAAGTATAATGTTCAATTTATCTCCCAACAGCTGTGTGCCAGTACCCCCCCTCCCGGTCATCAGTTACCATTTACAGGGGCCTCAATTCGTTTTTCCGCCCTTTCAGAACACCTTTCTTTCTTTGACCTATGGATCATAACATTCCGGAAGAGCATACATTCGGCGACAGTTTTGCATACACACGCACACTCACAACCATGCGCAGGATGCTTAGCATATCTATGTAATCGGGTAACAGTTTTTGCAACAGGCGAAAGCAAAATCTTAATGCTATGCTTACTGCCTAACACGTTCAGCACGATGGCAGGCCCCAGGGACAGCCAGTGAACTTTCCAGTATACCGGTTCCACAATCAGCTTGCGTTCTAGATGCCGGCGGAACGGTAAGCTCATTAAAATCAGCGCCGGACTGAACGTGTTAATGCGGATTAGGATTCTGCGCGTTGCACAGCAAACCCTCCTGCGTAAACTAGCGATTCCTTAGTCATTTTTATATTTCAGTGTTTGAACTCATTGCGATTTTTTGGTTTGATTTGTGAAAATGCAACTTCATCGCCGCAATGTTGTTAACGGCATTTTTAGGCGCCACAACAGCTCGCGAGCATTGACCACACGCGAGAAAGAGATGGCGCTATGGAGGGAAAAGCACGGACGACGGCTGACAGCGATTGGCCGTCTGATGCACCAACACATCCAAACCTACGGCAGCGCGTTCAGGCGAGGGGTACGAGGCGGTGCCAGGGACGGGTAGCTCGACGAGCTGCTTGACAAATTTGCCGTTGGAGGGACAAAGATGGCATTATAAAATTCTCCGAACGGCATGATTTCTTCCGTCGCTTTGCGCAGCGGCCTCTCTGCTGAAAGTTTTGGTTGAAGTATTGTGGCTTTGCGTAGAGCACCTGCGCTGGGTTGTAATTACTCTCATTTTCCTGAAATTTTGTTACTGCTTCGCTTAGCTTCGAGAAGGATCCTGCTTTTAGGATTATTTTCGTTTCATTGTTTCTTGATTTATTTATTAAAGTTTCTATCCCTGCTTTTGTGGCCATTCGATTTGCAGTCTCTACAGGAATGTTTTCGGTGATGTATAGGGATCGTAGTTGGTTTGTTATTTTGCTAATATTGTCGCAAAGTTCGGCTACGTTCCCTTTTGACTGTATTGATTTAAGATTGGAAATTAATTGGTCAGTTGTGACCGTGGATACGCAATGTTGCTTGAGTGTTGTTATAATTTTTGAGAGATTTTGGTTATCGTTTACTATTTGTCTAACAATACCCGAGAGTCGTGTTTTGACTAAACGCGAAATAATATTTTCTGCCATATTTTTTTGCTCCCGGGTAGCTGATGCAAATTCATCGTTAGTGATAGAATTGAATAGTTCTATTGCGTCGATGAAGGAATGCAGTGTTTCTGGGACTCATCATGCATCGGTATGAGGTTGTTCCTAATTAATGTCTACTTTAGCCATTTTGGTATTAATTTTCGCTTTTAATTTTGATGTAAATTTTAATGCATACACAATAGCCGGTAAACTAATTTTATGTAGTAGTAGTAGTAGTAGTATTATTTATACATAAACTTAATTTCTTCACAATTCATTACATTGGTTCTGGTCGCTTAATTCCATTATTCACACCTTAACTCAATACTGGCTATTTCCTTTCTTGTGCTATGCCATTTTGAAATTAATTATTATTGGATGATTATGAAGGATGATCCAACCTTTGGGAAAAATTGACAAAAAACCATGGTACCTGTTTATTTTTCTATTATTTTAAATTTCCTTCTTACGTAACTAACGAATTATTCTACGTTCTTAGGTATTTAACTATTCTCTAATTAATACTTATCCTTACTTATTTTATTTACGTCTAAAGTAGTTCATTGTGTTTCCCTTAGTTTTAGTTGTCTGTCATTATATTTAGCCATAGTATTTTTTATGTATTCAAACAAACTTGGTAAATTTGCTAGTCTGTGTACATCTGTTGTTCTATGCCAAGGTGGTAAATTAAGGATCCGTTTTAGACATTTGTTCTGAAATATTTGCAGCTTCGTTATATGAGAATTTGCACAGTTTCCCCATACTGGGGATGCATACACAATAATTGGTCTAATGATTGTTTTGTAGAGTAAAAACTGGTTCTTTCTGCTAAGTTTTGATTTTCTGTTTATAAAACAGTACAATACTTTCATTGCTTTTTCACCACTTATTTGTTTTTGCTCAGTGTGGTATTTGAAGGTTAGTCTTTTATCAAGATTTATACCCAGGTACTTTACATTGTTGCTCCATGCAATTTCCAAGTTGTTTATTTTTAGGTTTGTATTAGGTTTTTTCCTGGCACTTGTGAAACGGGTAAAGTATATAGCCTCTGTCTTATTTTCATTTAGTTTTAGTTTCCATTTAGTGCAATAACCAACGTATTTTTTAATGCCATGATTTAAGTTTTGTAATATAGTCCTAGGGTAACGGGGGACGATATAGCAAAATCGTCAGCAAAAGCAAAACGTTTTGCTGATTTCATTGGGGAAATATCCGATATGAAAATGTTGAACAAGCAAGGTGACAAAACGCTGCCCTGTGGTAACATGGCAGGGAGGGTGTATGGCTCTGAGTATTTTGATTTCACTTGAATTATACACTTTCGGTTTAAGAGAAAGGATTCAATCAAGAGAATATCTTTGGGAGGAAATTTTAATTGAATAAGCTTATAATTAGACCTGGTGCCACACGGTGTCGTAGGCTTTTTCTAGATCGAGAAGTACTAATCCTGTTGATTTCTTTAGGCATCGTTGCACTTTAACTGTTTTTGTTAATCGGTTCAATTGATCTGTGGTTGAAAGACCTTTTTGAAATCCAAATTGATATGGTGGAATGATGTTATTGTTTTGAAATGTGTTAAGATGCGTTTACCTATAAGTTTTCATAAATTTTTGATAAGCCACTTAGTAAGCTAATTTACACTAAGCTTAGTAAGCTTAGTAAGTAAGGCCTATAGTTGGCTGGATTTCTAGGATCTTTGTTGGGTTTTTTAATTGGGACTATTGGGCATTAGGAAAAGAGTTTAATTTGTAGCAGCAATTAAATATAAATGATAGGTAGATAATTGCCTTCTTAGAAAGTTGTTTTAAACAGCGGTTGTTGATTTTATCACAACCGGTAGATTTTTTTGTTTTTTATTTTTGTTTTTTTGATTTGAATTTGTTTGGACTTGCAAAATAGAGTGGGTCTGTATTTGGTACCAAGAGTTGCCGGGCTTTAAAAGCATGCACTGTTTGGTTCACTTGATTTTCTATTGAACTTTTTTGTGAATGGGTGATGTTATGCGCTTTTTCAAATTTGTTTGATAGCTTCACATTTTTCTTAGTCAGTTAAATATGCTTTATCATTGGATCTTAAGGGAGGGATAATTTTACAATCGGATTTCATTATTTTTACGAATTTCCAGAGTCTATCATTGTTTTTGTCTTTGTTCATTTTGGATAAATTACTCTGCCATGTAGTGTTGCAAGTTTTTTATGTCGTTCTTGATTTCATTAGCTAAGGCGTTGTACCAAGATTTAAGATATAAACACCTTCTATTTCTCTGCCATTGTTTTCTGATCAAGTTTCTTTGTTTAATTTTATTTAAATTATGTCGGGAAGGATTATTTTATAGTGGTCAGGTTTTTTAATGGGACCGATAAGTCATGTGCATTATTTATTAAGTTGGTAAAGTATTCAATAATAAATCAATTTGTGAATGATCTGTTATATTTGCAAATTTTAACGTTTATTTTAAATTTAAACATTTAACTTACTATCAACGAATTTTCTATACTCTTTCCAATTTGCGTGTTGGTAATCCGGAATGCTTTGATGATTACGGACATATATTTTTGATGTACTAACTTCAAACCCAACTGGAAGATGATCGGAGTCAAAATTCGTGATAGTTTGAAATGTAGAAAAATCATGGTGAATGTTTGTAATAGCAAGATCAAGGGTAGATGGTGAGCGCTTAGCATCACACGGATAATAAGTTGGGCTCTGCGGATGATAAATTGAAAAATTGCCTTTTTGTACTTCTTCAAAAAGGGTTTTCCCCATCCTATTTGACTTTACACAATTCCACAGCTGGTGCCGCGCGTTAAAGTCTCCACAAATAATAAATTTCCTGGAATATTGCATAGAGCTATAATGTCGTCTAAAACTATTGCAGTCTGAATTGGATCCAGCATTATAGACAGATACAACATTAAATTTACCAGCTTGCGTTGATACACTAATACCAACAGCCTCTATCTTCTTTAGTTTAGGCAGTTGTAAAACTTCGTGATTTGATTGCTTAGAAATTATGATTGCAACACCTCCTTTCTCACCTACTGTTCTATCAACTCTGTATATCGAGTAATGGGATCTGAGAATCTAATATTGGTTTTAGGAAGGTTTCACAGATAGCTGATATCATAATATTTTCCTTCAATAGATAGTTGAAAAACTCGGTTTGCTTGTTAGTAATGCTATTGGCATTCCAATATAATATTCGAAGTTTATCTACACTATACATTTTTGAAACAGTATTTAGCTGTGATTTGGACTATCACAGAAATTAGGTCTTTCTTAGATTTGCACTTTGATAGATGTACAAACACATCCTCCACAATCTGCCCTATTTCATCTAGGTTAATGTCACTAAGGTTAGACTTAATGTTTTCATTATTATTGAGCTGGTTTGCGTAACTCGTAGAGTTACGATAGTTCGTGTTTGTGCGACTAACTTGTGGTAGCCATAGGAAACTTTCACTAGTTAATTGAAAACTTGGTTTGGGTGCTGATCTTGTCGTGGGTTTGCTAACCTTACGGGCAGGGCATCCGTGGAAGCTAGCGGTATGATGTTCTCTGCAATTTGCACATCGAAGTTTAGCCGGTGCTATTTTGCCGTCTGGATTGGTAGTTGTTTTGCTCAGAGGGCACATGTTAGACGCGTGTGGCTCAGCACACTTCACACATACCGGTACACGGAAACAGTTTGCTTCTCCATGCCCATATTGCTGACAATTTCTACACTGTATTGGGCCTGCTTTGTGTGAGTAGTATTCAAAATACACTCTATGGTGATTAACGTAGCGCACCTGTTTTAGTTCGCCTAACGTAATTGAGCCCTTGGCAAAATGTAACAAATACATCGCCTGGTCATCGTATCGTTTTTTTACGTATTGGTAGCTTCTTCACTGTAGTGGGGTTGATTTTACATTCTCCTAGAGCTGGGAGTAAATCGTCTATCGGCATTTCAGGCAGGCCAAAAATGACCACTTTTGTTGTGCGTTCTTCTGGTAGTTGGTGCGTGAAGAAGTTGATTTTGTTGTTCTTGAACGATTCTACCACTAATTTGAAATCGTTCGTATCTAATACGCTATCGTGTATACCTTTTGTAGAGGTGTTTGTGTAGTAGTGCACTACACCTGTAGCGACGATCAGTCGATGGACGTTTCCTACTGTCGTACCTGTCACTATCATCGGAGGTACGCGATGTTTTTCGTGCTTGGTTGTAGTGGTTGTACATGCGATGACGGGGCTTCTTCGTCTTCACTTAGGATGTCGTATGCGTTATTGAGCGACACCTGAGGTGCGTACTCTGGTTTTGCACGCTGACCCATAATATGAAAACGGGACAGCGAGTACGTTGAGCCTCCACGACGAGCGACGTTTCTCTTTCGCGGGGCCATCTCGAGTGGCCGAACGCCTAGGCGTTTGTGTAATTTAACTGGAATGTTTCTCTTTTGGTGTTTTCTCTCTCAGAAGATAAACAGTATCGCACTATTACCGAACTCGTCCGAACAGGTCGGAGGCTGATAGTGATCTGAAACTAATTTTATGTGCATATGCTTGTTCTAATTTTGTTGCTATGATTGTGTGGATCTCTCCAAAATATTCCTTGAGCAGTTTAGGAAGAATTTTATTTCTTCGCTTGATTAACCTTCGCTTCGCTTCCATTAACCTGTATATGTTACTCTACTGTTATTATATATTTGTTGTTATACTGTGTATTAGTGTATATTTGTATTTATATATTTTGTAGTAAAGATAGTTCACTTACAGTACCTTTATTATGCATCGATGTATTCAGGAATGCTTCTTAGAGTCAGGATTTTTTTTCGCACTTCCGTTGCAGTCGGGAATGGTTTCTTAACTTCTGTTGCAGTCAGGAATGGTTTGGAACTTCCGTTGCAGTCAGGAATGGTTAAAAACTTCCGTTGCAGTCGGGAATGGTTTGAAACTTCCGTTGCAGTCGGGAATTGTTTCATCATATTTGTCACTCATTACAACTTTGCCACTTTTCATCACATCACTTTTCGCTTTAAATTTTTAAATGTTTTGCGTACTTGTTCTTAGATTCACTGCACGTATTGCTTGCCTTATCATTGCTGCCTTGTACTCTTTCCAGAGTATTATTATGAGCTTAACAACAACGAGTGCAAGTATTAGCCAGAGCTTCCAATCATGCTCTTGGTATCTCGCCGGAGCCTCCTGTCATGCTCTTCGTGATCATGGCTGTGTTTTCAAGCGTGTTAATTACGTTAACTTGGGCATCACCTGTAACGGCGGTGTGCCTGTTATATGACCGACACATTTTAAACGTCAAGGAACCGTTTTCTGACACGATCACTATTTTTGATTTCATCCCTTCACAGATAACTATTTTGCACAGGTTTTCAACATTGTTTTTCAGGATAACTATTTTCACAAATTTTCCACATCGAAATAAAAGTTTATCGTCATACTTATTCTAGGATGACGTCCGTATTGGCTTCTTCTATATCAAAATCTGATAAGTACCGTTGCCATCGCTCTTTTTCACTCGCGTCACTAATTTCTTGGATTCTTACTAATAATTCGTTCAATTGGTTCTCCATTTCTGCGCGCGTCATTTTCAATCACTATGTTTTTACACGTCTTTTTATTCACATCTATATTGTTTTTTGGTTTTTAAAAATAATCACTATTCTTTCATTGACATGTTCTTAGCGTTACCATTTATCAATTTCACTTTTCACTGTGTTCACTGTTTCACTGTTCTACGACATCACGTATACGTGGACACACTGTCACGGTCGCCATGTAATAACTTGGACCTTTGTGCATTATGTTATGTGTAAATATGTAAACACCTTCGTGATATTATGGTCAACACAGAACAGAACCTTCTAGTTTGTTTCTTCGTTCATCACTGTCCTAGTTCCGGGCACGATGCGTTCTATTTATTAATTCATTAGTTTCACGTCAGGTACCTGAAGCCGTTTTGCCAAAGTTGCATTTTGTTGTGGGAACCGAAATTGTCATCGGTTCCCTGTTATTTTGTAAGGTTGCAAAATGTGGGAACCATTTGATAAAGTCGCGGACACGCGTCTCTATTGCACACTGCAGCCGCAGTCCGTTTTGGCGTTAGCTATTCCCTCACTCACTCCGATACAATGTATAAATTGCACCTCATATCAATAACCTTCAATTGGGACAGAAACACATTCCAAAACTAAATGTACCAAACCCATAACATATTGAGTATAAATAAAACCAATTCCGATCGCGGTAGAAAGATTCGTTGGGACTGACAAGATAGGACGTTACACTGCCTAAAAACTTCGCCTTCCAACTTATTTCAAGAGTTTAGTTTATGTCCCCCTAGGTAAGGCTTCTAAACTCCAACATTTCCAGTAAAGGAAACCCCTCTGGGTTTCTATGATCGCCTGGACGATCAAGTGTTGAAAAGTCCGTTTCGACCAAAGATTGTTCTACCTCGATACTTGTCAGCGAAACACTGACCTACCGCGACGGTACTCGGGTACAGTTTTACCGTATGTACGTTCATCAGATTACATGGCGATCAGCACTATCTTCCGAACTCATTACATGGTGACCGTAGCTATCTTCCGAACTTATTACAGCAGCATTGTGGCAAACTCCGGATGAAGTTCTGCTTCAAACTGCACTTGTAAATATAGTGGATGGCATAATGCATCCTGCACGCGCACTTTTAAATAGTGCCTCCAGCCAGATTTGATGAGTAGGCGTTTTGCTAACCAGCTAGGTATTTAATCGGAGACGGTCGATATCACGTTGATCACGATCCGTTTCTGGAAAGTAGAAGAACTACATGCTAACGATCGCTATTCTCATGAAGATCGCAAATGTGTGCAATTGTACAAGGATACAACACAGCGAGATAAAGCTGGTCGTTATATGGCATGCTTAACTAAACAATCAGAAAATTTCATCAGTGGTGATGATTCCATCGGAAATGCTCACCAGTTACGAATCGAGCTTTCTGAATAACTAAAATCTTCTTCTTCTATTTGGCGTAACGTCCTACGAGGACATGCCGGCCTATACAGGCTTTCGAGACTTAATTCATTACCACGCAGCCGGATAGTCAATCCTTGCTACGAGGGAACAGTCCATTCTGTGCTTGAGCCCATGACGGGCATGTTATTGAGTCGTTCGAGTTGACGACTGTACCACAGAACCGGCCCGCCCGGTCGCCGGTTTAAATCCTGATAAATCGGCACACAGTCAGCGCGGCAATTTTTACCACACGAGACGGTAAAGGCTCTTGGTGTTTCATGGGAGCCAGAGCATGACGTTTTATCCTTCGAATCTGCAATAATCCAGTGATGTGTCCCCCTTCCGACAAAGCAATCCGTTCTATCCACTTAGCTCGCATGTTGGATCTACCTGGCCTGATCTCACCGATTGTTTTTCGGGGCAAGATGATGATGCAGGAATTATGGTTGCAGAAGGCTGGTTGAGACGAGCATGTCCCAGATACTATCTTTAAGAAATAGATAAATTCAGCTGCATACCTTCTGTGATGCATCGGAAGCCATCTGCTGCATGCATTTATGCGCGTTGTGAAGACGAAGATAGAAAGGTGCGCATAACGTTGTTTCCCTCCAAATTGCGGGTGGCGCCGCTCAAGCGCGTCACGTTACCCCGTCTTGAACTGTGTGATGCAGTATAAGAAGCACACCCGCATCACCGAGTAAGGAAGGCGATGGGGATAAACGATGCAGAATCTTTCTTTTGGTTGGATTCCACCATCACCTTAACCTGGATCAGCGCCACATGCAACACATGGACAACGTTCGTGGCTAACCGGGTCTCTGAAGTGCAGCATTACTCACACCCGCCCGCAGCAGTGGAGGCATTTACCCGGCGCGTCCAGTCCTGCAGATCTTGTTTCACGCAGCATGTTAGCCGCTGATTTCCTGAAAAACAAGCTGTGGAGCTTCGGTCCGGATTGGCTATCTTTGTCCGCTTCCAACTGGCCCAACTCTATCCTGCATGCACTCAGCGAACATCAGCACAGCACACCGCACCTTTAATCGTCACACTTGAGTACATGGAAGCATCAACACTGTGCCAAGTTGCTTAGCACAGCAGGATGCATTTTCAGCTGAACTCGGGCAGCTTAAAAAGGGAAACGAAGTGAGGCAATCACCTTTGCGAGCACTGAGTCCATTCCTTAACCACAAGGGATAATCCGCGTTGGGGAATGTTTACGGCTCTCTCAACTTCCTTGCCAAGCGAGGCATCCTGTTTTGCTTCCTAAGACATCCGTTCGTGCACTTGATCACAAAGTACCAGTACGAGGAGCTTCGTCATGGAGGAGGAAGGCATCTTGTTAAGCACATTAAGCAGAATTGTTTTCGTTGCATTCGACAGCGACCGACACTTGAACTGCAACAACTCAACTAGCACAGCGCATCACTCCCAGCCCAGTGTTACCGGAGTGGATTACGCCGGTCCCTTATACCTGAAGCCAGCCCATGAACGAGCCGCTCCGGGAAAATGCTATCTATGCGTGTTTGTTTGTTTTTCCACCAAGACCGTACTTTGGAGCTAGTAAGTGATCTAACTACTGCTGGTTTTTTAGCTGCCCTGCACAGATTCACGACACGACGCGTTTTACCGGCACATATACACTCGGACAATGGAAAAGTTTCGGAGGCGCGGCGAGGGAGCTTCACGAGCTGTTCGAAATGTTCCACGACGAACAGCAGTTACACCTTATCGTGACAGATTGCACCAACCGCGGCATCAATTGGCACTTCACCCTTCCCAAGGCACACACTTCGGCGAATTGTGGGAGCAGCTGTGAAGACCGCCAAGCGACACCTTTTGTGGCAGTTAGACAGCACGCGACTATCCTACGAAGGCTATGTAGGGATCAAGAGTGAGAGAGAGAAGTTTAGTGAAATCAGAGAGAGCGAAAATATTGAAACATGCAGAAATGAGGATGAGAGAGGAGAGATTGGACGAAAGCAGAGATAGAGATGGAGAAGGCGCGCGGAAAAGGAGACGGACGTCTACCGGTAGCTAGCGGTAGCTGGGATCAAGAGAGAGTGAACTCTGAGAGTGAATCGAGAGAGAGAGTGTGAGAGAGGGACAGATCGTGAGATCAGGGAGAGAAGACAAGTCAGGCGACAGGGAGAATTAAAGGAGCCTTGGGTGAGTCTTGTGGTTGATCGCAAAGAGATCGATAGAGCGTGAAACAATAAAAAAAAATTGAATAAAAAAGCCTAATAAATAATTAAAATGTGTGACGATTACGACAGGCTATACTACTTTCTTACATCAAATTGAGGCTGCGATGAACTCGCGTCCTATCCTACCTATGTCAGACGACCCTAACGATCTATCGGCACTTACCCCAGCGCATTTCCTCGTGGGCACATCGATGCATGCTGTCCCCGAGCCCGACTACACACAGCTGCGTTCCTTTACACTTAGTGACTAGCAGAAGTGGCAAGTAATGGTGTAGCGCTTCTGGAACTGGACAACGGAATACCTGCAAGAGATGCAACGCGATAATATCATGGCGAAGAGGAACGAGAACATCTTACTTACTTACTTACTTTTCAGCTTGGGGTCTTGGCCTGCCTCAATAGTGTCCGAAATCGCTCGCGCCTTCGTCTGCCGGTCCGTTATTTCACCTGATACTATGGTCATCTTCAAGTATTATTTTATTCCCCCAACCCGTTGGTCACTCCTGCCAATCATGCATGCCCGCTGCGCAAAGCGATCGAAAACTTGTCAGCCACTCGACCAATGTAGCTAGAGAGCAAAACCAATAACGATAAAGCGAGGTGAAAGGGAAAAGAGAGAAGAAAGAGAACGTGGGTGTGAACTATTTTTCGGCCATAATCATTTTTGCGCAAACACGGTCGCGTACCGGAGCTTTTTTGTCAAAAAGAGACATACACATACAACGCGCTCTCTCGAAATACCGTAAACGCTTCAACCGATCAAGAGCTTCGATCGGTTCTTCGGACGTTTCTGCTCGCTTTCTCGATCGGTTTCGGCGGAAAGCGAGCTAGAAACAAGCTCAAAAAGTGCTCAATTTTGTTGTGCGGGTGTGCATACCGGAGACGATACGCTTACTCTGGTAGTAACACTGAAAACATCAAAGTATTGCGAGTATCGTAACTCGCCTGATAACAACCCGTCCGGCAAAATGAGTGTATTTTTTGAGTGTTTTGAGTACCGCCATCCGTTAGCAGTTACTCTTAGAGGAATGAGATACACCCTCCCCCTCCCCACCCGGAACGCACGGTGCGCTCTGCAGTTCTCAATGTGTTCGTGTTCTTTCCAGTCATGCTACGAACACATCCAAAGATATTTTTCTTTCGTTTCTCATTTTCTTTCATGCATAGACACGATCGCAAATACGCACTTATTCTAACAACAAACACAAACATGGTCATTTTTTATTACATATAACACTTTATTCCAACATAAAGTACACTTTCACAACACATTAGAATCCTTCATACTCACCAATGGCGTCATACTGTGAAGTACCGGGTCGAGCCAGGCTGCGGGAAACTTGTCGACAATCTGCGTTGCCTCTGTTCAGCAAATTCTTACCTGTCGATGCACGCACTGCATGTGCGTCAGTGCACATTGTTTGTTCACTTCACACTTCACCAAAACACATCAGCGCACGAGACTTTGAACGAAATGCGCATCAGCACACAAACACTGCGCGCGGGACTTAGAACAAAACGCGCACAACCATCTCCGGCAAAGCGTCGCGCTGTACTGGTGGTTTTGTACGCCGAGGAGGGGGGACATACAGAGCGATGGTTCGATGCTGTAGTGTAAGCGAGACAACACGATGTGACGAGCAGCTCCAAGTTGTTGAGCTCGCTGAAAGAAGACACACACACATTCACAGACGGTTCGTTAAAGTACGGTATTTGTATTGGTGTTAGTGAAGCGCGCGTATAAACAGAATGCGAACTATCATCGCAGCGCGTTTCTCCGTGCTTCCTCAAGCTTCCTCATACTCCTCGGCCTGAATCACTCAAAATTTGGGGTCTCATTGTTTGCGTGGGGCTGCGGGAAACTTGTCGACAATCTGCGTTGCCTCTGTTCTGCAAATTCTTACCTGTCGATGCACGCACTGCATGTGCGTCTGTGCACATTGTTGGTTCACTTCACACTTCACCAAAACACATCAGCGCACGAGACTTTGAACGAAATGCACATCAGCACACAAACACTGCGCGCGGGACTTAGAACAAAACGCGCACAACCATCTCCGGCAAAGCGTCGCGCTGTACTGGTGGTTTTGTACGCGGAGGAGGCACTAATTTTCATCAACATTCCGATCTGCCGGCATCTAGAACGCAAGCTAATTGTGAAATCGGTAAACTGAAAAGTGCACTGGCAGTCCCTGGGGCCTGCCATTGTGCTGAACGTGTTAAGCATTAAGCATACCACTAAACTTTTGCTTTCGTCGGTTGTGGATTATATAGATATGCTAAACATCCTGACACACTAGACACCATCCCACACACTGATACGCGAATGTGACTATTCTTTACGCGTTTTTTCCCCATCGGTTACCACTGAGCAGATTTCTCTCATGGTGCAAGTACGTCTAGCACTCGATAAGCGGGATGTGTTTGTACACCGTCTGACGAAGCTTGGTGCCGGCACTAGTATACTCTCATTTATCTCATTTAAGGTGGGCATATCAGCCACTCTACGCAACAAGGCTCTCTCACCTGAGACATGGCCCTCTGCTCTTACCTACCGATAGTTCCGTGACTATCGGACCAATATTATAACACTAATACCTGTGCAACAACTGATACAAATTGGATGCTCGATCAAAACGTTACTCTCGTTACCGACACTTATCACAATCCTCTCTCACATTCTGGAGGGAGTGCCCCGATACCAACCACTACAACAGATATGCTCGCACTGCCCGTTACGATTTCCTCACCTGCCATGACCATTACAGATACAGCTTTGTTTACAAACGAACCACATCTTGACCTTAATGAGTGAATGCTTGTTACCACCACACCTACCGGGACACCTGTTCGGGTCACCTCCCGAATGCTTAGCCGCTCCTAAAAAAGACCGAAGCGCGGAAACGCTAAAGGGACCGATGAATCTGCTGACGCTGGCCCGTCGGACGAATAGCAATCTAGCACTGCATCCGGCGATGCACCTCGCTCAGCTCATCCTAGTCTCTCTATCTACTACCAAATGTGTACGTGGTCTACGAACGAAAACTACAATTCTTCGTCTGGCGCTATCAGAATCTGAATATGATTTTATCATCCTCACTGAGACTTGCTTACTCAGTCCATACCTTCCCACTCCTCACTGACGATCATTATCATACCTACAGGTCTCGAGCCGGTCTCGTAGTACAGTAGTCAACTCGTACGACTTAACAACATGCCTGTCATGGGTTCAAGCCCCAAATAGACCGTGCCGCCATACGTAGGACTGACTCTCCTGCTATGGGGGGAAATCAATAAGTCACTAAAAGCCAACCCCACAAGTGTGTTGGCAGGCCTTGACCGGCATCGGTTGTTGAGCCAAAGAAAAAAAAAAACAGGTACGATAGGAATCTTTCCAACAGTGCCCTCTCACGCGGTGGGGTGTTTTAATTGCATCTTCCTCTTCAATACCGACATGTGAAATCGCATCGCCTAATACCATACTGGAACAACTTTGGATCAAAACATTGCTGCCAGGTGTCTCTGTTTACATCGGCGTTGTTTACATTCCGCCTAGTCATGCGAATGACCCCGCAGTGATGAACGCTTTACATGATAGTGTACGTGAAATTTCAAGCCGCATTAAAGAGAGCGATTTATTGTATGTCTTCGGAGATTTCAATAAACCTGATATCAGATAGGAGCTGACTAATACATCAGAAGCCACCGATTGCTCTCCATGTTTTCTGTCATGCATTATGCACCTTTATGCAATTCCGTGGCTAATACCGATTTCGTTGATGGGTTGCATAGTTGCGGTTTATTTCAGTTGAGTGGTATTGCAAATCAATCGGGCGTCAATGGATCTAGTCTTCGCAAACCTAGCCGCAACCATTATTTTTTACGACTTAATCACACCTCTGTACTCTGTGAATGGTACTTCGGCTCTAGTGAACTCCCTCCCATACGTTACCACTGTAGTATTCCACTTCTCAGTGAGGACTTTCATCATCCTTCATTGGATATGATGATTTACTATCCCGCACAATTATCCCACACCACCAACAGTCACACTCGCAGTACAGTCAATAGAAATTTCTTCAAAACGAATGTGGAACGTATGAATTCTCTTATTGTGTCGTTTGACCGCAATTTAGACTGCTCCAACTTTGCCACTATCGAAGCCACCGATTTCTTTAGCGTTTTTATGCGCTCAGCGATTAACTCCTGCGTTCCTGTTGCTCGACGAAAGTCTGGCCCCGATTGGTCTGATGCATCTTTAAGACGGTTGAAAAAATTAAATTTAAAGCCTACGCGGATTACAGTAGAACGAGATCATCGCTGCATAGGAGAAGTTTTTTTGATACACTGAACAATTATCGTCGACAAAATCGTGTGCTGTACCGCTCCTTCATTCGCCGTACTGAAAGGCAACGGTTTTTTTAAGCCGACACGGTTCCGGAGCTTCTGGAACAAACGGCGCAATAAAGTAGTATCCCTCCGTCAATGAGCTACAATGGCGAAACTAGTATCGATACATCCGATATCTGCAACACTTTCGCCAATCGTTTCGCTGATGCATTCACCCTTTCTGTTCACAACCCTAACACACTAGCAAAGGCCACACGCAATATTCCATCGGATGCTATCGATTTTATTATACCCACAATTGACGAAGCATTAGTTGCGCGCACACTCAGCGATATAAAACCATCTACATCATCTGGACCTGACAATATTCCCGCATACATTTTGAAGCACTGCCGTCAATCACTTGCACCCATTCTTGCCAAATATTTGAATGATTCCCTTATGCGTGGCACGAATCCTGCGTCCTGAAAACACGCGCGAATGGTTCCTATTCATAAGAAGGGCTGTCGACTTCGATCCATTTTATTTATTTATTTATTTATTTCATATGTAGAACCGACGGACCATCGTGTCTAATCGGCAACCTTATAATTAAATTAAGGAGCATATAGATAAACCTCTAGTAATAAGCAAACATTAAATGTGACGTAGACGCAATTTCTCCTTGAACGTGGAAGTAGACATACTAAAATCGAACAAATCTAACACTTCATTGAACTCGAGGGACATATGTATAATAGGGTGTCACTGGCTATCCTTGTTGCGGTACGGAGTACACGGAGATGTAAATTAGATCTAAGAATCTGACAGGGAGCGAACAAATTGATGCTGGCTAGTAATGCCGGGGAATCGATCTCTCCGTTAAGGAGCCGGAATATAAAAAGGCATTGGGCGTTTTTTGCGTCGAGAGGAAAGTGGTTCAAGTCCGAGAAGCAGACACCGCAGATGGTAGAAGGGCCGAGGGTGGTGGGATTGACACACACACACACACACACACACACACACACACACACACAACACACACACACACCACACACACACACACACACACACACACCACACACACACACACACACACACACACACACACACACACAACCACACACACACACACACACACACACACACACACACACACACACACACACACACACACACACACACACACACACACACACACACCACACACACACACCCACACACACACACACACACACACACACACACACACACACACACACACCACACACACACACACACACACAACACATACATCATACACACACACACACACACATACTACACACACACATACACACACACACACACACACACTCACACACAGACACACAGACGCACCACCCCCTAGAGCGAGAGAGTGTGTGTGTAGGAAGATGCGGCCGGTGTGTACTTGCTTGACTCCGTACTGATGAAAAGATGCGAATATCGACCCATTCTTAAGTTTGAACTGTTAAAGTCGATAGTTATTGGTATTTTGAATTAGAGAAAGGCGAAGTTTATGTGAGAGCAATGCAATAGTTCAGTATAAATTGGTGAATATTATTGCGCAAATTCAATATCACTCACACATACACACATGGCACACAACTGGGAGGAAATCAAAAACCGCAGGATTGAAAGATCCAACTCGGTTTATACGATCAGATTGAGGATCCAGAAGGTTTTTTTTTGAATCGGCAGTTGGGGAGCTAATCGGTAGCGTTTGGAGTTGGTGACCATCGAATGGAGGTCTCTCAGGGGGCGCCGGTGGTAACCAGACATTACTGCGGTTCATAAGAAACCAGATAAGGCAAAATGTCTGCTATTGAGAGAAGCTCGATCCAGTGGACTCTCATCAGACGGCCGCCAAACCAGCATGTACCGCAACCATAGCAAAAACAACCAGCAACACCGTGTCGGCTTCCCGACGCCCTAGCATGGCTGGCACTACGAAGTCAGCTACTTCTCCGGACTTGCTTGAACTCCGTGAAGCGGTGAAAGAGATGAAGGCTATGCTTGCTGCATCACAGGCGGAGAACGCGCGTCTACATCAGGAGATGGCGGAGACGCGTCTCTTGCTTGCGAGGTGGCAACGAGAAGCTGAACGTCGAGAAGAGAAACTTAGGGTTGACCATCAACGCGAGTGCGAGTCGTTGAATGCGCTCTTGCCCAAGCCATTGGAAAGAAGCAGGGACAAAAACAGCAGCATCGGGATCTGCAACAAGGGACACAACAGCAGCAGGAGCCCGGTCCTTCCACGTCGTCCACTTCAACGCGCAGCTCCAACGTGATACAATTAATCGACTCTGACGAGAATGATGATCAGGGCAGTTTCACCGAGGTTGTTAGTCGTATATACCGCGGGTGGAGAACCGGTAAGTCACGCGCAACACCACCAGCAGCAGCAGCAGCAACAACACACAGCATCAGCAGCAGCATCGGCAGCAGCAGCATCAGCAGTCACAGGGACAGCAGCAGCAGCAGCACCACCAGCAGCAGCAAAAGCGGACGCAGCGTCGGCCTAAGGTTGACCTCATTGAGGTAACCCCTCAAGAAAGTCAAACTTGGGAGAGCGTGTATCGCCTGATCTGACGAGTGATCTGCGAAGATCCGTTGCACAAGGCACTCGAAGATCACATCGGTATTGGAAACCGCACTCGGGCTTAACTGCTGAGAATAAAGATCAGCAAATCTGCGGATTCTGCTTTGGTGCTTGCCGAGGTACGAGAAATTATCGGTTCTTCGGGAGTGGCCCGTTTGGTAACGGAGATGGGCGAGGTCATCGTAAGCCATATTGACCCGCTTGTAGAGGAAGCGGAAGTGATTTCCGCTCTGAACGGAGAGCTAGAGGGTAACGCTGGAGTGGTTACTATCAACATGTGGCGGCTTTCGGACGGAACCCAACGGGCACGGGTTCGCCTACCGGCCAGAAAGATTATAACCATCGACGGTAAGAAAGTAAAGCTGAGTGGGTGCATCAGCAACATCAAACGTGCACCACTCACTCCCGTAGAACGGCTACGCTGCTATCGGTGTCTCGAATTGGGACACATTTCTCGCGATTGTCGTTCAACAGTTGACCGACAAAACACGTGCATAAGGTGTGGGACCGAGGGCCATAAGGCTAAATCCTGCAAGGCCGATATTAAATGTGCCGTATGCGGTGGTGATCATCGCGTCGGTCACAGCTCATGCGTCCGTCCAACATTGCGATGTTCCCTGTAATGCGAGTGTTGCAGGCGAATCTAGGCGGCGGCCGTGATGCTCAAAATCTGGTGCTCCAGACCGCCCGTGAAGAACGGATTGATGTCGTCGTGCTTTCTGAACTATACAGGCCCCCAGAGAACAACGGAATGTGGGCTTTTGACCCGCTGAAAAGCGTAGCAATAGTTGCCACTGGCCAATATCCGATACAACGGGTATGGATTAGTGATGTTTCGGGCCTGGTGGCAGCGGAGGTTGGAGGCATTACTTTCATCAGCTGCTACGCTCCTCCTCGCCTCAACGCCAATGAGTATGAGTGCTACCTGGAAGCTGTGGAGCTTGAAGCCTGTTCCCACGCAAAAGTTATCATCGCCGGCGATTTCAACACATGGCACGAGGAGTGGGGAAGCATTAGATGCAATGAGAAAGGAAGTCTGCTACTCAACACCATCGAGCAGTTGGGTCTTCAAGTGCTAAATCGCGATGTCACCCCTACATTTCGGAGCTATGGTGAGATCAGATCAAGTGACATCGACGTCACCTTCGCGAGCTCGTTTATCACCCACAATGATACTTGGTCCGTGAGCTCTCTATATACGGCATCAGATCACCGATATGTGTCCTATTCTGTTAGGCTAACAGCATCAGCATCATCCGGACAGCGAACACAGCCACAGCAAACAGGATTGCCACCAAACCATCAGCCTTCACAACAGAGCAATGATATTCCACCATTTCGAAATCACCTACAGCACGCCGGCAGGAAGTGGAAAACAACACAGTTTTCCGCTGAAGCGTTTGTAGGGAACTGCTCAATAGCAGGAAACAGAAAGTTAGGAAACTGCTCGACAGTAGCACGAACAGCCCACTCGTGGGCATAAACGGAGCGCATAAGAATCGTCCTTATGCAGCTCGTAAGGACAACCGGAATAAAAATGCTCTCTCTTATACTCTGAACTCCGACTGAACAAGTCGTTTCCATCCATCCGAATTCCACACGTGCTCTCAGTCCGCTTTCGCATAACCTCCAAAGTGACCCCCAAACGTTCATAGAGACACTTCGCTCACTACGATTCGAGCAGCGTGTGGTTACTCATGAGACCATGGTCGCAATCATGCTGAAAGCGTGCGATCAAACAATGAAGCGCGCATCTAAACTCCACCGAGACCCGCATGCCGATATGTATTGGTGGACACCGGAGTTGGCGCAACTTCGCAAGGACTGCGAAGCAGCGAGAGATCGCGTGCACAGAACGATGGATCTGGAGTAAAGGAGCTTCGCATCGGCGGACTACAGGACAGCCAGGAGTGAGCTAAGCTGAGCAATTAGAGTCAGGAAGAGAACATAGTTCCAGGAGCTAATAAATATTGGGGAGGAGAACGAATTCGGCACTGGTTTTCAGGTCGTTATGTCTCACCTCCTTGGCAGTCAAACGCCACCAGAGAAGGAACGAGATAGACTGGAGCTTATCATGTCCGACCTTTTCCCGATACGTCCATCCTTTGAGTGGCCGAGACCACTGATCCAGCAGAGACAGACACGTCCATCACCAGTCCTGTGACTCCGGTAAATGAGATGGTACTAAAACTCATAGCCAGTCGAATGAGTAACCGCAAAGCTCCAGGGCTGGACGGTATATCTAATGCCGCGGTGAAGACCGTCATCATGGAGTTCCCGGAGGTCTTCAGAGCATTGTATCAGGACTGTCTCAATCGCGCCGTTTTCCCGGGGCAATGGAAGCGGCAGCGCTTGGTACTTCTTCCGAAGCCAGGGAAACCTCCGGGAGAGAGCGGTTCGTATCGCCCCCTGTGCATGCTTGATGCACTGGGGAAGGTACTCGAGCGCCTTATCTTAAATCGGCTGAATGAGCACCTGGAAGATCCTGCTGAGCCGAAGCTTTCTGAATGCCAGTTCGGCTTCAGGAAAGGGCGCTCAACTATTACCACGATTCAACAAGTGGTCGACGCAGGAAAGAGAGCGATGTCGTTCCGCCGCACGAATCGGAGGGATGAACGCTTCCTATTAGTGATCGCGCTGGACGTCTGCAATGCCTTTAATACGGCCAGCTGGCAGTCGCCGAAGCATTGCGGGCCAAAGGAGTTCCTATGGTCTTACGGCGCATCATAAGGAGTTGCTTCGAAGATCGTCAGATACTCTTCGAAACCAGCGTGAGCCCCGTTGAACGGCCCGTCACCGCCGGAGTTCCACAGGGGTCCATATTGGGCCCCACGCTGTGGAATATAATGTATGACGGGGTACTAGACATGCAGTTTCCGTCCGGAACAGAAGTCGTCGGATACGCCGATGACTTGGTGCTGTTGGTCCCGGGTACGTCAACGGAAGCGGTGCAGGCAGCAGCGGAGGAGGCGGTTGTACAAGTACAGCAGTGGATGGCGCAGCATTGTCTGGAAATAGCTCCGGCGAGAACGGAAACCGTGCTTATTGCCAGTGTGAAGCGCCCGCGACAAGTGGTCATCCGCATTGGAGATGTAGAGGTACGATCGTCGTGCTCCATTAAGTACCTCAGCGTGATACTGCACGATCGCCTCTCCTGGCTGCCACACGTTCGGAAGGTGACCGAGAAAGCAACTCGTGTGGCGGTCGCTATCTCGCGACTGATGCGGAACCACAGCAATCCAAGGACGGTCAAGTCGAGGCTGTTAGCGCATGTGGTAGTATCGATACTGAGATACGCGGCTCCCATATGGTCGGAGGCGCTCGAGACCAGGGAGTGTCATCGACTGCTGCAACGTGTCCAACGGAAGACAGCAATCAGGGTGGCACGAGCATTCCGTTCTGTAAGGTACGAGACGGCCACCCTGCTCGCCGGTCTGACACCGATATGCCAACTGGTAAAAGAAGATGCCCGCGTGTTCAACCGCATACATACACCTGAACGAACAGAAACACGGGACGAGATTCGAAGGACGGAGCGTCAGCAGACCATCAGCAACTGGCAACAAGAATGGGACGATGACGCCGCCAGCGTCGGACCCAGTCGATACACGCGATGGGCCCATCGTGTGTTACCCAACATTGACGTCTGGCAATACGGAAACATGGAGACGTGTCGTTCCATCTGGCCAAGTGCTCTTGGGACATGGTTTTTTCCCGGGAGTATTTGTGCATCAAGGGCTTCACGTCGTCCCCGGACTGCCAGTGGTGCGTTGGCGTCCCAGAAGATGCCGGGCACGTCCTTTTCGAATGCCATCGATTTGCCTCAGTCCGTCAAGAACTGCTCGGCGAGGGAGGGCCGGACCCAGTAACACCTACACGCTGCAGGAGTACTTGCTGCGGGATGCGGATAGCTGGAGCCGCGTATGAGAAGCCGCTCGTCGTATTACGGCTGAGCTTCAGCGGTGCTGGGACGAGGAAAGGGCTAACCGAGCAGAACAGATGATAGTCGAACACGACGAAGAGATCGTGAACATGGAGAAGCGTCGTACTACAGCAGCAGCAGCAGCGCGAAACGAACGGCGCAAACGCTGCACGGAGAGCGGCTAGAGCGCAACGCAGGGAAGAAAGGAGCACCAGGCTTCGTCTAACTCCACCAGCGTCACCAACGACGGCAGCTCGCCGTGAGACAAACAGGCCGAGTTCGGCGAGGTATAGACAGAAGCGGCGACAACAAACAGGACGGGACCTGCAGCGCGTCTATGGAGATCCGGAGCGGCAATCCACAACAGATGATAGCAGCGAGAGCAGCCAAGACGATGACGGCAGAGTCCTCGCACCTACTATAGACGGACTGTCTGATGCAATGTCAGCTGGTAGGCTCAGTGCTGCAGAAATGGCAGCAGTGGTCGAAGCAGATGTCGCTTCCCGCTAGCGAACTGCAACGGCGAAGCATCAATAGTGGCATAATGGGGAAGCTATTTTACACTAAGAATGGGAGATAAAAAGATAAAGGGGGAAATACAGGGGAATAAGTGCGTGTTGACGCTTCGCTTGGATGTCAAATGATAACTTGACGAAAGTGAGTTTCGTCAAGTGAGAATGAGCACGGTAGGAAATGATGAGTAGCGGGTGAGTTGCCACTTGCGTGAGTGGCAATCTTAGAAAAATTATAAATAGGGCAACATAATGAATATACTTTCTCTTGCACTTTGGAAATTCAAACACATCGGTAAATTTCAGCCCACGCAAAACCATATCCGAAACGTTCGCGATTGTTCAGTGCGTATTGCACAAATGTGTAAGGTCCATGGACCACAAACTCCTCACAACAAAAAGGTTGTAGGGGGCGGGAGAGGTTTTTTTAAATATACATGTAATATAATAAAGAATCCGCTGTTCAAACCCCCCCCCCCCCTCGAGCGAGTACGGCTACCTTATCGGTAGAACGGCTGGTTCAACGGCCGGGTGGGGTGGGGGATCGCTGAAGTCCAGCGCTTTACTTATTTTTCGTGCCGCTGCTGATGAGACCATTCGATGCCCCTGCCAATTGAGGGTGAAGAAGCCTATTTAAAACAAGCGTAGGAGAACGTCTAACACTAATCTAATATTTTTTAATTTGAACATGTTAGATGCTTCAACGACCTTCTAAGCATCATGTAGCACAGTGTATAGTGGTTATAATTTTTTTTTAATTTGCCGAAATCTCTCTCCAGTTTTTGGGTCTCGACACACACACACGCACACAGCGCGGGAAAGCGACCGTTCACTCTATCATGCCGCGATCCCCCTCCCCGTCCGGCGCTAGGGTTGAGGATGCTACAAGAAGCTGAACCAGCCGTTCTACCGATAAGGTAGCCGTAATCGATCATGCGGGTGGGGGGGTCTAGTGGGGGAGTGCGTGCTTGAGCGACTTCGGGGGTGCGTGCTCGCGAGCGCGCTTTCGTGGGTGCCTGCTGGCTTGCGCGCTTTCATGCTCGCGGCGCGCGTACGTGCGTGTGTGTGTGTGTGTGTGTGTGTGTGTGTGTGTGTGTGTGTGTGTGTGTGTGTGTGTGTGTGTGAGAGAGAGTTTGAGCGTGCGTGTTTGTGTGTTTGTGTGTGTGCGTGCGTTTGGAAACCCCAAAACTATTTGATTCTGATGCGTACATTTTCATCCGCTGCGTCTACAAAATACCACGCATTCTCAATCTCGCTACCTGAGAGACAACACAACCATTGGCATTGGCATCTTTGCGATCGGCTCTGCTGTTGGGGTATTAAAAAGACACACGATCTAAGCAAACGTGCGTGTGATATATTGCACATTTATTTCTAATTCAGCTAGCGGACGCAACTGGAAACAAAACTTGAATTGAATTCATACAAAAGAGGATTCTGGATTTGTTTATTACGGTGCGCATATGGTGCTGCACCAGTCCGTCCAGAATCGGGCGTCTTGTTGGCTTGTCGGTATCGTGACGCCGATTGACCGATGACCAGCATGCCTTGGAATGAGTTCGGATCGGTAGGTTCATGTTTTGGTCGAGTGCATTCCGTGCATTTGTCGCGTCACAGCGGTAGCCCGGCAGCAACAAAGTCAAGACAAACTCTTCCCCAGGTGTGAAATGCTATGCTAAGTTCTTCTTATTATTATTATTATTATTATTGTTGGGGTAATAGCCTATGCGATCATGCCGGCCATTTCAGGACTTGAATACCACGTAGCCGGATAGTAAGCCTTTGCTACGGCGGACGGTTCATACGCGGTTAGAGCCCATGACGGGCATGCTGTTAAGATGTGCGGAATGATGGCGTTGCCGCGGGACCGCTCCTATCCAGCGAGCAACTTGCATACTGCCACACTGTCTCCTGCTCGATGCATACGCTGCAGGCAGGGGGAAGGATGCACCTCCACGATAGAAAAAACACCGTCATGAACCAGCGGTGGATCTAACGGTAGGCGGACTAGGCGGTCGCCGAAGATTTCTAGTCTGTAGTATGTCGTATGTCTACAAGTGGACAGAGTATTAGCGACAAGGGCCCCCGGAAAGATGGTCGTTGGTTCCCCGTGGCTAGAGAAGTATAATGTTCAATCCATCCATCCCCCCTCCATCCGCCTGCAATTTAAGTATAATGTTCAATTTATCTCCCAACAGCTGTGTGCCAGTACCCCCTCCTCCCGGTCATCAGTTACCATTTACAGGGGCCTCAATTCGTCTTTCCGCCTTTCATGAACACCTTTCTTTCTTTGACCTATGGATCATAACATTCCGGAAGAGCATACATTCGGCGACAGTTTTGCATACACACACACACACTCACAACCATGCGCAGGATGCTTAGCATATCTATGTAATCGGGTAACAGTTTTTGCAACAGGCGAAAGCAAAATCTTAATGCTATGCTTACTGCCTAACACGTTCAGCACGATGGCAGGCCCCAGGGACAGCCAGTGAACTTTCCAGTATACCGGTTCTACAATCAGCTTGCGTTCTAGATGCCGGCGGAACGGTAAGCTCATTAAAATCAGCGCCGGACTGAACGTGTTAATGCGGATTAGGATTCTGCGCGTTGCACAGCAAACCCTCCTGCGTAAACTAGCGATTCCTTAGTCATTTTTATATTTAGGTGTTTGAACTCATTGCGATTTTTTGGTTTGATTTGTGAAAATGCAACTTCATCGCCGCAATGTTTGTTAACGGCATTTTTAGGCGCCACAACAGCTCGCGAGCATTGACCACACGCGAGAAAGAGATGGCGCTATGGAGGGAAAAGCACGGACGACGGCTGACAGCGATTGGCCGTCTGATGCACCAACACATCCAAACCTACGGCAGCGCGTTCAGGCGAGGGGTACGAGGCGGAGCCAGGGACGGGTAGCTCGACGAGCTGCTTGACAAATTTGCCGTTGGAGGGACAAAGATGGCATTATAAAATTCTCCGACCGGCATGATTTCTTCCGTCGCTTTGCGCAGCGGGTCAGAACGCCATAACGCCTTCCGTCGCTTTGCACAGCGGGTCTGCTGGAGGTTACAGTGCCCAGTGAGGCAAAGGCCGGAAGTAAAAGTCGGAGTCGGAAGTAAAAAAAAAATCAGAATATTATTTTTTTATGGAAACCAAAACATGTTAAACAGTTTTGATGAAATGTAATTCTTTTTCTTTTAAATTTTAATAAAATGGGTTTTTTCATGATTTTAAACAATCTAAATACGTATTTTCATACACCCTTCAAATTGACGGGTGTCCGTAGAGAAAGGTATATAAGAGATGCCCGTAGATCTAGTGTTAACACCAAATACACAGCTGACCCATCTCAGTATTATTGGATAGCGTTGATCAAATGGAAGACCAGGTTGCACCAATGATTCCTTAGCACTTCTTTCTGGGGTAAATGAGCACAGCGTTTTATACAGCAGCTGCGCCAGCTGCAACACCGTATTAAACGACACACGTAAATTGGCCAACAAGGAAGCCAGATTGTGGATTGAATTCCAGGCTGCATAAACGACAGCCATAGAAGCCATAAAAACCATCATACTAGAACCTCTAATAACGGAACTCCGCTCCGGTATTGCCGCATCACATCAACCCATATAGCAAACTAGCCGGAATCATGAATCAGATCTCATTCATCTTCCCTCCCGAAACCGACGCAGACTTTTTGCGGATGTTACACGCGCATCAAGTAAAGACGTAAAGACACCACCCAGCACCACCAGCAAAAACCATTTCCTACATCCATCGTCGGGACGAATAACACAGCATCCACTTTATTGCATCCACTTGTGCCAAAAAAAATCCAATAGTAGATCGTACGTGGATTCATATTTCCGTGGACTTGACACAAGTGTCACTACAGAAAACGTTTTTTCTTCATTATCTTCACTTCTGGACACCAGTGACGTTTTTGCGTTCTGTCTCCTAAGAAAGGGCGTTAATCCTACAACAGAGCATTCGATATCGTTTAAAGCAAGAATATCGCAGCGCAAAGCGCTCGATAAAATCGTTACCTCTCGCTCTTTTTTCTCGTGCGTCTCCGTCCCCCCCCCCCCCCTATAGCGCTCGTTTCAAGCAGAGCTTTGTCCATACCCCTTTGTCCAAACGGAATGGTGCTCCAGGCAGCCACGATGATTCGCACTCATTCTTTCTCTCTTGTTGTCTTTCTCTCGCAAGTGGATGCCATACAGACCGTTATGGAGCCAATGAATGTTCGGGGTTGGCGGATTCAAATGTGTGCGTTGGCATACAAGCACGTGTGGCAAAATTTAAACAAACATGGCAGTTGATGCAGTTTGACGCAGGAAATTTTATCCATACTGAGCAATGAGATAAGTTAAAATTGTATCACAATTGATATATTCTGGCCGCAGGGAGTAATGACTTAAAAAGCAGTATACAGAAGAGATTTTGTGCGTACTGTTTGATTGAGCAGCTCGATTGCTCAGTACTAACACCAACCACCATACACACATACTCATCCACACACATAAACCACCCGCTGCGCAAAGCGACGGAAGAAATCATGCCGTTCGGAGAATTTTTATCATGCCTTCCTTTTCTCTCTAACGGCAAATTTGTCAAGCAGCCAGTCGAGCTACCCGACCCTGGCTCTGCCTCTTACCCCTCGCCTGAGCGCGCTGTCGAAGGTTTGGATGTGTTAGTGCATCAGAGACGGCCAATCGCTGTCAGCCGTCGTCCGTGCTTTTTCCCTCCATAGCGCTATCTCTTTCACGCGTGTGGTCAATGGTCGCGAACTGTTGTGGCGCTAAAAAAAACCGTTAACAAACATTGCGGCGAAGAAGTTGCATTTTCACAAATCAAATCAAAAAAGCGCAATGAGTTCAAATGATTCTCCAGCCACGGGACCCCAACGACCATATTTTCCGGGTCCCTGTCGCTAATACTCTGTCCACTTGTAAACATACGCCATACTACAGACTAGAGATCTTCGGCGACCGCCTAGTCCGCCTACCGTTAGATCCGCCGCTGGTTCATGACGGTGTTTTTTTTGTTGTGGAGGTGCATACTTCCTCCTGCCTGCTGCGTATGCACCGGGCAGGAGACAGTGTGGCAGTGTGCAAGTTGCACGCTGGATAGGAGTGGGCCCGCGGCACCGCCATCATTCCGCACATCTGCATGCCCGTCGTGGGTTCTAACCGCGTATGACCCGTCCGCCGTAGCAAGGGTTGACTATCCGGCTACGTGTACGTCAAGTCATGAAAAGGCCAACATGATCGCGTAGGCCGTAATGACAAGAATAATAATAAAAAAAGAACTTTGAAGCGCCATCCGTACCGGGGAAGAGTTTATCTTGACTTTGTTGCTGCCGGGTCTGGCGCCCGTGGCGCGACAAATGCACGGAATACAATTGACCAAAGGACATGAACCTACCGAGCCTTACCCGTTCCAAGGCAGTGCCGGCCGCACGGCGTCATGATACCGACTCCAAGCCAACAAGCCGCCAGATTCTGGACGGACAGACATTCTCTTTTGTATGAGTTTATTTCATTTTTTGTTTCCACTAGCCTACCTGAATTGAAAAGAAATGTGCTACGTATCACATGCAATTTGCTTCGATCGTGTGTCTTTTTAACACCCCCCACAGCAGAACCGATCGCAAAGATGGTGGTGCCAATCTAATGGTTGTGTTGTCTCTCAGGTAGCGAGATTGAAAATGCATGGACTTTGTAACCGCTATGGATGAAAATGTACGCATCAGAATCAAACATTTTTGAGGTTTCCGCACGCACGCATACAGACACACACAAAACACGCACGCACACATGCATGAACGCGCGCACGCCAGCACGCACACACACACACACACACCACACGCACACATGAACGTACGCGCACACGCCAGCACGCACCCCCGAAAGCGCGCACGCGAGCGCGCACTCAACACCAATCCCCCCCCCCCTCCCTTCCGCATGATCGGTTACGGCTACCTTATCGGATTGCTGGTTCAGCTATCTTGCAGCGCATCCTCATCCAAAGCGCCGGCGGGGATCGCGACATAATATAATGAACGGTCACTTTACCGTGCTGTGTGTGTGCGTGTGTCAAGACCCGAAAACTAGACACAATTTTTTGCACATTAAAAAAATATTGCCACTATACACTGTGCTACGATGCTTAGATTGTCATTGAAGCATCAACACATGTTCAATAAAAAAATATTAGATTAGTGTTAGACGTTCTCCTACGCTTGTTTTAAATAGGCTTCTTCACCCTCAATTGGCAGGGGCATCGAATGGTCTCATCAGCAGCGGCACGAAATAAAATAAACCATCATTACACCGATAACACTTTGAATCCCAATCCAGCTTCTCCCAAAAATGGACGCTAATAATTTTAAATTTTTTGACCGTTTTTTTTTTGCCCATCGCCATAAATAGTTCCGTCCATTTCGCCAACAGATGGAATCGCTGAAGTCCAGCGCGGGAGAC
>NW_024428321.1:0-32356 GCF_017562075.2 Anopheles merus | reverse complement strand
TCCAAGGGTCATCCAAGCACTCCAGAATGACTTCAGACGTTGTCCAAGTGTCTCCAAGGGTCATCCAAGCACTCCAGAATGACTTCAGACGTGTTCCAAGAGTCTCCAAGGGTCATCCAAGCACTCCAGAATGACTTCAGACGTGTTCTAAGAGTCTCCAAGGGTCATCCAAGCACTCCAGAATGACTTCAGACGTTGTTCAAAGTGTCTCCAAGGGTCATCCAAGCACTCCAGAATGACTTCAGACGTTGTTCCAAGAGTCTCCAAGGGTCATCCAAACACTCCAGATTGACTTCAGATGCTATTGCAAGTCCAATGTACTTAGGATCACCATATGGCATGTTTCACCAACATTTAATGTTTGTTTTAGTTTATAGAAAACCTTCACTTCAGAGGCCATTTACTATATCCTGCGTTGCTCTGATCGAAAATCCAAGGAAATTTGCATTGTGCAACTTTTAATTTCCTTTCAACGGTGAAAAAATTAAGTCTCTAGCTCTTCTGGTTCAAAAGTTATGGCCGTTTGAAATTTCACTTTTTTCGGCAAAAACAATTTTTTTCGTCAAAACAAGCACTCCAGAATGACTTCAGACGTTGTTCCAAGTGTCTCCAAGGGTCATCCAAGCACTCCAGAATGACTTCAGACGTTGTTCCAAGAGTCTCCAAGGGTCATCCGAACACTCCAGATTGACTTCAGACGTAGTTCCAAGTGTCTCCAAGGGTCATCCAAGCACTCCAGAATGACTTCAGACGTTGTTCAAAGTGTCTCCAAGGGTCATCCAAGCACTCCAGAATGACTTCAGACGTTGTTCCAAGAGTCTCCAAGGGTCATCCAAACACTCCAGATTGACTTCAGATGCTATTGCAAGTTCCACTGTACTTAGGATCACCATTTGGCATGTTTCACCAACATTTTAAGGTTTGTTTTAGTTTATAGAAACCCTTCACTTCAGAGGCCATTTACTATATCCTGCGTCGCTCTGATCGAAAATCCAAGGAAATTTGCATTGTGCAACTTTTAATTCCTTTCCAACGGTGAAAAAATAAAGTCTCTAGCTCTTCTGGTTCAAAAGTTATGGCCGTTTGAAATTTCACCTTTTTTCGGCAAAACAATTTTTTTTCGTCAAAACAAGCACTCCAGAATGACTTCAGACGTTGTTCCAAGTGTCTACAAGGGTCATCCAAGCACTCCAGAATGACTTCAGACGTTGTTCCAAGAGTCTCCAAGGGTCATCCGAACACTCCAGATTGACTTCAGACGTAGTTCCAAGTGTCTCCAAGGGTCATCCAAGCACTCCAGAATGACTTCAGACGTTGTTCAAAGTGTCTCCAAGGGTCATCCAAGCACTCCAGAATGACTTCAGACGTTGTCCAAGAGTCTCCAAGGGTCATCCAAACACTCCAGATTGACTTCAGATGCTATTGCAAGTTCCACTGTACTTAGGATCACCATTTGGCATGTTTCACCAACATTTTAAGGTTTGTTTTAGTTTATAGAAACCCTTCACTTCAGAGGCCATTTACTATATCTGCGTCGCTCTGATCGAAAATCCAAGGAAATTTGCATTGTGCAACTTTTAATTTCCTTTCAACGGTGTGAAAAAATAATCTCTAGCTCTTCTGGTTCAAAAGTTATGGCCGTTTGAAATTTCACCTTTTTTCGGCAAAACAATTTTTTTCGTCAAAACAAGCACTCCAGAATGACTTCAGACGTTGTTCCAAGTGTCTCCAAGGGTCATCCAAGCACTCCAGAATGACTTCAGACGTTGTTCCAAGAGTCTCCAAGGGTCATCCGAACACTCCAGATTGACTTCAGACGTAGTTCCAAGTGTCTCCAAGGGTCATCCAAGCACTCCAGAATGACTTCAGACGTTGTTCAAAGTGTCTCCAAGGGTCATCCAAGCACTCCAGAATGACTTCAGACGTTGTTCCAAGAGTCTCCAAGGGTCATCCAAACACTCCAGATTGACTTCAGATGCTATTGCAAGTTCCACTGTACTTAGGATCACCATTTGGCATGTTTCACCAACATTTTAAGGTTTGTTTTAGTTTATAGAAACCCTTCACTTCAGAGGCCATTTACTATATCCTGCGTCGCTCTGATCGAAAATCCAAGGAAATTTGCATTGTGCAACTTTTAATTTCCTTTCCAACGGTGTGAAAAATTAAGTCTCTAGCTCTTCTGGTTCAAAAGTTATGGCCGTTTGAAATTTCACCTTTTTTCGGCAAAACAATTTTTTTTCGTCAAAACAAGCACTCCAGAATGACTTCAGACGTTGTTCCAAGTGTCTCCAAGGGTCATCCAAGCACTCCAGAATGACTTCAGACGTTGTTCCAAGAGTCTCCAAGGGTCATCCGAACACTCCAGATTGACTTCAGACGTAGTTCCAAGTGTCTCCAAGGGTCATCCAAGCACTCCAGAATGACTTCAGACGTTGTTCAAAGTGTCCCCAAGGGTCATCCAAGCACTCCAGAATGACTTCAGACGTTGTTCCAAGAGTCTCCAAGGGTCATCCAAACACTCCAGATTGACTTCAGATGCTATTGCAAGTTCCACTGTACTTAGGATCACCATTTGGCATGTTTCACCAACATTTTAAGGTTGTTTTAGTTTATAGAAACCCTTCACTTCAGAGGCCATTTACTATATCCTGCGTCCCTCGTGCTCGAGAAAATCCAAGGAAATTTGCATTGTGCAACTTTTAATTTCCTTTCCAACGGTGAAAAAATTAAGTCTCTAGCTCTTCTGGTTCAAAAGTTATGGCCGTTGAAAGTTCACCTTTTTTCGGCAAAACAATTTTTTTCGTCAAAACAAGCACTCCAGATGACTTCAGACGTTGTTCCAAGTGTCTCCAAGGGTCATCCAAGCACTCCAGAATGACTTCAGACGTTGTTCCAAGAGTCTCCAAGGGTCATCCGAACACTCCAGATTGACTTCAGACGTAGTTCCAAGTGTCTCCAAGGGTCATCCAAGCACTCCAGAATGACTTCAGACGTGTTCAAAGTGTCTCCAAGGGTCATCCAAGCACTCCAGAATGACTTCAGACGTTGTTCCAAGAGTCTCCAAGGGTCATCAAAGCACTCCAGAATGACTTCAGACGTTGTTCTAAGAGTCTCCAAGGGTCATCCAAGAACCCTCCAGAATGACTTCAGACGTTGTTCTAAGAGTCTCCAAGGGTCATCCAAGCACTCCAGAATGACTTCAGACGTTGTTCAAAGTGTCTCCAAGGGTCATCCAAGCACTCCAGAATGACTTCAGACGTTGTTCCAAGAGTCTCCAAGGGTCATCCAAACACTCCAGAATGACTTCAGATGCTATTGCAAGTTCCAATGTACTTAGGATCACCATTTGGCATGTTTCACCAACATTTGAATGTTTGTTTTAGTTTATAGAAAACCTTCACTCAGAGGCCATACTATATCCTGCGTTGCTCTGATCGAAAATCCAAGGAAATTTGCATTGTGCAACTTTTAATTTCCTTTCCAACGTGAAAAAATTAAGTCTCTAGCTCTCTGGTTCAAAAGTTATGGCCGTTGAAATTTCACCTTTTTCGGCAAAACAATTTTTTTTTCGTCAAAACAAGCACTCCAGAATGACTTCAGACGTGTTCCAAGTGTCTCCAAGGGTCATCCAAGCACTCCAGAATGACTTCAGACGTGTTCCAAGAGTCTCCAGGGTCATCGAACACTCCAGATTGACTTCAGACGTAGTTCCAAGTGTCTCCAAGGGTCATCCAAGCACTCCAGAATGACTTCAGACGTTGTTCAAAGTGTCCCCAAGGGTCATCCAAGCACTCCAGAATGACTTCAGACGTTGTTCCAAGAGTCTCCAAGGGTCATCCAAGCACTCCAGAATGACTTCAGACGTTGTTCTAAGAGTCTCCAAGGGTCATCCAAGCACTCCAGAATGACTTCAGACGTTGTTCTAAGAGTCTCCAAGGGTCATCCAAGCACTCCAGAATGACTTCAGACGTTGTTCCAAGAGTCTCCAAGGGTCATCCAAGCACTCCAGAATGACTTCAGACGTTGTTCCAAGAGTCTCCAAGGGTCATCCAAGCACTCCAGAATGACTTCAGATGCTATTGCAAGCTCCAATGTACTGAGGATCACCATATGGCATGTTTCACCAACATTTAAGTTTGTTTTAGTTTATAGAAAACCTTCACTTCAGAGGCCATTACTATATCCTGCGTTGCTCTGATCGAAAATCCAAGGAAATTTGCATTGTGCAACTTTTAATTTCCTTTCCAACGGGTGAAAAAATTAAGTCTCTAGCTCTTCTGGTTCAAAAGTTATGGCCGTTTGAAATTTCACCTTTTTTCGGCAAAACAATTTTTTTTCGTCAAAACAAGCACTCCAGAATGACTTCAGACGTTGTTCCAAGTGTCTCCAAGGGTCATCCAAGCACTCCAGAATGACTTCAGACGTTGTTCCAAGAGTCTCCAAGGGTCATCCGAACACTCCAGATTGACTTCAGACGTAGTTCCAAGTGTCTCCAAGGGTCATCCAAGCACTCCAGAATGACTTCAGACGTTGTTCAAAGTGTCTCCAAGGGTCATCCAAGCACTCCAGAATGACTTCAGACGTTGTTCCAAGAGTCTCCAAGGGTCATCCAAACACTCCAGATTGACTTCAGATGCTATTGCAAGTTCCACTGTACTTAGGATCACCATTTGGCATGTTTCACCAACATTTTAAGGTTTGTTTTAGTTTATAGAAACCCTTCACTTCAGAGGCCATTTACTATATCCTGCGTCGCTCTGATCGAAAATCCAAGGAAATTTGCATTGTGCAACTTTTAATTTCCTTTCCAACGGTGAAAAAATTAAGTCTCTAGCTCTTCTGGTTCAAAAGTTATGGCCGTTTGAAATTTCACCTTTTTTCGGCAAAACAATTTTTTTTCGTCAAAACAAGCACTCCAGAATGACTTCAGACGTTGTTCCAAGAGTCTCCAAGGGTCATCCAAGCACTCCAGAATGACTTCAGACGTGTTCCAAGAGTCTCCAAGGGTCATCCAAGCACTCCAGAATGACTTCAGACGTTGTTCCAAGTGTCTCCAAGGGTCATCCAAGCACTCCAGAATGACTTCAGACGTTGTTCAAAGAGTCTCCAAGGGTCATCCAAGCACTCCAGAATGACTTCAGACGTTGTTCCAAGAGTCTCCAAGGGTCATCCAAACACTCCAGATTGACTTCAGATGCTATTGCAAGTTCCACTGTACTTAGGATCACCATTTGGCATGTTTCACCAACATTTAGGTTTGTTTTAGTTTATAGAACCCTTCACTTCAGAGGCCATTTACTATATCCTGCGTTGCTCTGATCGAAAATCCAAGGAAATTTGCATGGTGCAACTTTTAATTCTTTCCAACGGTTGAAAAAATTAAGTCTCTAGCTCTTCTGGTTCAAAAGTTATGGCCGTTTGAAATTTCACCTTTTTCGGCAAAACAATTTTTTTTCGTCAAAACAAGCACTCCAGAATGACTTCAGACGTTGTTCCAAGTGTCTCCAAGGGTCATCCAAGCACTCCAGAATGACTTCAGACGTTGTTCCAAGAGTCTCCAAGGGTCATCGAACACTCCAGATTGACTTCAGACGTAGTTCCAAGTGTCTCCAAGGGTCATCCAAGCACTCCAGAATGACTTCAGACGTTGTTCAAAGTGTCTCCAAGGGTCATCCAAGCACTCCAGAATGACTTCAGACGTTGTTCCAAGAGTCTCCAAGGGTCATCCAAACACTCCAGATTGACTTCAGATGCTATTGCAAGTTCCACTGTACTTAGGATCACCATTTGGCATGTTTCACCAACATTTTAAGGTTTGTTTTAGTTTATAGAAACCCTTCACTTCAGAGGCCATTTACTATATCCTGCGTTGCTCTGATCGAAAATCCAAGGAAATTTGCATTGTGCAACTTTTAATTCCTTTCCAACGGTGAAAAAATTAAGTCTCTAGCTCTTCTGGTTCAAAAGTTATGGCCGTTTGAAATTTCACCTTTTTTCGGCAAAACAATTTTTTTTCGTCAAAACAAGCACTCCAGAATGACTTCAGACGTTGTTCCAAGTGTCTCCAAGGGTCATCCAAGCACTCCAGAATGACTTCAGACGTTGTTCAAGAGTCTCCAAGGGTCATCCGAACACTCCAGATGACTTCAGACGTAGTTCCAAGTGTCTCCAAGGGTCATCCAAGCACTCCAGAATGACTTCAGACGTTGTTCAAAGTGTCTCCAAGGGTCATCCAAGCACTCCAGAATGACTTCAGACGTTGTTCCAAGAGTCTCCAAGGGTCATCCAAACACTCCAGATTGACTTCAGATGATTGCAAGTTCCACTGTACTTAGGATCACCATTTGGCATGTTTCACCAACATTTTAAGGTTTGTTTAGTTTATAGAAACCCTTCACTTCAGAGGCCATTTACTATATCCTGCGTGCTCTGATCGAAAATCCAAGGAAATTTGCATGGTGCAACTTTTAATTTCCTTTCCAACGGTGAAAAAATTAAGTCTCTAGCTCTTCTGGTTCAAAAGTTATGGCCGTTTGAAATTTCACCTTTTTTCGGCAAAACAATTTTTTTCGTCAAAACAAGCACTCCAGAATGACTTCAGACGTTGTTCCAAGTGTCTCCAAGGGTCATCCAAGCACTCCAGAATGACTTCAGACGTTGTTCCAAGAGTCTCAAGGGTCATCGAACACTCCAGATGACTTCAGACGTAGTTCCAAGTGTCTCCAAGGGTCATCCAAGCACTCCAGAATGACTTCAGACGTTGTTCAAAGTGTCCCACCAGGGTCATCAAGCACTCCAGAATGACTTCAGACGTTGTTCCAAGAGTCTCCAAGGGTCATCAAGCACTCCAGAATGACTTCAGACGTTGTTCTAAGAGTCTCCAAGGGTCATCCAAGCACTCCAGAATGACTTCAGACGTTGTTCTAAGAGTCTCCAAGGGTCATCCAAGCACTCCAGAATGACTTCAGACGTTGTTCCAGAGTCTCCAAGGGTCATCCAAGCACTCCAGAATGACTTCAGACGTTGTTCCAAGAGTCTCCAAGGGTCATCCAAGCACTCCAGATGACTTCAGATGCTATTGCAAGCTCCAATGTACTAGGATCACCATATGGCATGTTTCACCAACATTTGAATGTTGTTTTAGTTTATAGAAAACCTTCACTTCAGAGGCCATTTACTATATCCTGCGTCGCTCTGATCGAAAATCAAGGAAATTTGCATTGTGCAACTTTTAATTTCCTTTCCAACGGTGAAAAAATTAAGTCTCTAGCTCTTCTGGTTCAAAAGTTATGGCCGTTTGAAATTTCACCTTTTTTCGGCAAAACAATTTTTTTTCGTCAAAACAAGCACTCCAGAATGACTTCAGACGTTGTTCCAAGTGTCTCCAAGGGTCATCCAAGCACTCCAGAATGACTTCAGACGTTGTTCCAAGAGTCTCCAAGGGTCATCCGAACACTCCAGATTGACTTCAGACGTAGTTCCAAGTGTCTCCAAGGGTCATCCAAGCACTCCAGAATGACTTCAGACGTTGTTCCAAGTGTGTCCAAGGGTCATCCAAGCACTCCAGAATGACTTCAGACGTTGTTCCAAGAGTCTCCAAGGGTCATCCAAACACTCCAGATTGACTTCAGATGCTATTGCAAGTTCCACTGTACTTAGGATCACCATTTGGCATGTTTCACCAACATTTTAAGGTTTGTTTTAGTTTATAGAAACCCTTCACTTCAGAGGCCATTTACTATATCCTGCGTCGCTCTGATCGAAAATCCAAGGAAATTTGCATGTGCAACTTTTAATTCCTTTCCAACGGTGAAAAAATTAAGTCTCTAGCTCTTCTGGTTCAAAAGTTATGGCCGTTTGAAATTTCACCTTTTTCGGCAAAACAATTTTTTTCGTCAAAACAAGCACTCCAGAATGACTTCAGACGTTGTTCCAAGTGTCTCAAGGGTCATCCAAGCACTCCAGAATGACTTCAGACGTTGTTCCAAGAGTCTCCAAGGGTCATCCGAACACTCCAGATTGACTTCAGACGTAGTCCAAGTGTCTCCAAGGGTCATCAAGCACTCCAGAATGACTTCAGACGTTGTTCAAAGTGTCTCCAAGGGTCATCCAAGCACTCCAGAATGACTTCAGACGTTGTTCCAAGAGTCTCCAAGGGTCATCCAAACACTCCAGATGACTTCAGATGCTATTGCAAGTTCCACTGTACTTAGGATCACCATTGGCATGTTTCACCAACATTTTAAGGTTTGTTTTAGTTTATAGAAACCCTTCACTTCAGAGGCCATTTACTATATCCTGCGTTGCTCTGATCGAAAATCCAAGGAAATTTGCATTGTGCAACTTTTAATTTCCTTTCCAACGGTGAAAAAAAATTAAGTCTAGCTTTGGTTCAAAAGTTATGGCCGTTTGAAATTTCACTTTTTTCGGCAAAACAATTTTTTTTCGTCAAAACAAGCACTCCAGAATGACTTCAGACGTTGTTCCAAGTGTCTCCAAGGGTCATCCAAGCACTCCAGAATGACTTCAGACGTTGTTCCAAGAGTCTCCAAGGGTCATCCGAACACTCCAGATTGACTTCAGACGTAGTTCCAAGTGTCTCCAAGGGTCATCCAAGCACTCCAGAATGACTTCAGACGTTGTTCAAAGTGTCTCCAAGGGTCATCCAAGCACTCCAGAATGACTTCAGACGTTGTTCCAAGAGTCTCCAAGGGTCATCCAACACTCCAGATTGACTTCAGATGCTATTGCAAGTTCCACTGTACTTAGGATCACCATTTGGCATGTTTCACCAACATTTTAAGGTTTGTTTTAGTTTATAGAAACCCTTCACTTCAGAGGCCATTTACTATATCCTGCGTTGCTCTGATCGAAAATCCAAGGAAATTTGCATTGTGCAACTTTTAATTTCCTTTCCAACGGTGAAAAAAATTAAGTCTCTAGCTCTTCTGGTTCAAAAGTTATGGCCGTTTGAAATTTCACCTTTTTTCGGCAAAACAATTTTTTTTCGTCAAAACAAGCACTCCAGAATGACTTCAGACGTTGTTCCAAGTGTCTCCAAGGGTCATCCAAGCACTCCAGAATGACTTCAGACGTTGTTCCAAGAGTCTCCAAGGGTCATCCGAACACTCCAGATTGACTTCAGACGTAGTTCCAAGTGTCTCCAAGGGTCATCCAAGCACTCCAGAATGACTTCAGACGTTGTTCAAAGTGTCTCCAAGGGTCATCCAAGCACTCCAGAATGACTTCAGACGTTGTTCCAGAGTCTCAAGGGTCATCCAAGCACTCCAGAATGACTTCAGACGTTGTTCTAAGAGTCTCCAAGGGTCATCCAAGCACTCCAGAATGACTTCAGACGTTGTTCTAAGAGTCTCCAAGGGTCATCAAGCACTCCAGAATGACTTCAGACGTGTTCAAGAGTCTCCAAGGGTGGTCATCAAAGCACTCCAGAATGACTTCAGGACGTTGTCCAAGAGTCTCCAAGGGTCATCCAGCACTCCAGAATGACTTCAGATGCTATTGCAAGCTCCAATGTACTGAGATACCATATGGCATGTTTCACCAACATTTGAAGTTTGTTTTAGTTTATAGAAAACCCTTCACTTCAGAGGCCATTTACTATATCTGCGTCGCTTGATCGAAAATCCAAGGAATTTGCATTGTGCAACTTTTAATTTCCTTTCAACGGTGAAAAAATTAAGTCTCTAGCTCTTCTGGTTCAAAGTTATGGCGTTTGAAATTTCACCTTTTTTCGGCAAAACAATTTTTCGTCAAAAAAGCACTCCAGAATGACTTCAGACGTAGTTCCAAGTGTCTCCAAGGGTCATCCAAGCACTCCAGAATGACTTCAGACGTTGTTCAAAGTGTCTCCAAGGGTCATCCAAGCACTCCAGAATGACTTCAGACGTTGTTCCAAGAGTCTCCAGGGTCATCCAAACACTCCAGATTGACTTCAGATGCTATTGCAAGTTCCACTGTACTTAGGATCACCATTTGGCATGTTTCACCAACATTTTAAGGTTTGTTTTAGTTTATAGAAACCTTCACTCAGAGGCCATTTACTATATCCTGCGTTGCTCTGATCGAAAATCCAAGGAAATTTGCATGTGCAACTTTAATTCCTCTTCCAACGGTGAAAAAATTAAGTCTCTAGCTCTTCTGGTTCAAAAGTTATGGCCGTTTGAAATTTCACCTTTTTCGGCAAAACAATTTTTTTCGTCAAAACAAGCACTCCAGAATGACTTCAGACGTTGTTCCAAGTGTCTCAAGGGTCATCCAAGCACTCCAGAATGACTTCAGACGTTGTTCCAAGAGTCTCAAGGGTCATCCGAACACTCCAGATGACTTCAGACGTAGTTCCCAAGTGTCTCCAAGGGTCATCCAAGCACTCCAGAATGACTTCAGACGTTGTTCAAAGTGTCCCCAAGGGTCATCCAAGCACTCCAGAATGACTTCAGACGTTGTTCCAAGAGTCTCCAAGGGTCTCCAAGCACTCCAGAATGACTTCAGACGTTGTTCTAAGAGTCTCCAAGGGTCATCCAAGCACTCCAGAATGACTTCAGACGTTTTCTAAGAGTCTCCAAGGGTCATCCAAGCACTCCAGAATGACTTCAGACGTTGTTCCAAGAGTCTCCAAGGGTCATCCAAGCACTCCAGAATGACTTCAGACGTTGTTCCAAGAGTCTCCAAGGGTCATCCAAGCACTCCAGAATGACTTCAGATGCTATTGCAAGCTCCAATGTACTGAGGATCACCATATGGCATGTTTCACCAACATTTGAATGTTTGTTTTAGTTTATAGAAAACCTTCACTTCAGAGGCCATTTACTATATCCTGCGTTGCTCTGATCGAAAATCCAAGGAAATTTGCATTGTGCAACTTTTAATTCCTTTCCAACGGGTTGTGAAAAAATTAAGTCTCTAGCTCTTCTGGTTCAAAAGTTATGGCCGTTTGAAATTTCACCTTTTTTCGGCAAAACAATTTTTTTTCGTCAAAACAAGCACTCCAGAATGACTTCAGACGTTGTTCCAAGTGTCTCCAAGGGTCATCCAAGCACTCCAGAATGACTTCAGACGTTGTTCCAAGAGTCTCCAAGGGTCATCCGAACACTCCAGATTGACTTCAGACGTAGTTCCAAGTGTCTCAAGGGTCATCCAAGCACTCCAGAATGACTTCAGACGTTGTTCAAAGTGTCTCCAAGGGCATCCAAGCACTCCAGAATGACTTCAGACGTTGTTCCAAGAGTCTCCAAGGGTCATCCAAACACTCCAGATTGACTTCAGATGCTATTGCAAGTTCCACTGTACTTAGGATCACATTGGCATGTTTCACCAACTTTAAGGTTTGTTTTAGTTTATAGAAACCCTTCACTTCAGAGGCCATTACTATATCCTGCGTCGCTCTGATCGAAAATCCAAGGAAATTTGCATTGTGCAACTTTTAATTTCCTTTCCAACGGTGAAAAAATTAAGTCTCTAGCTCTTCTGGTTCAAAAGTTATGGCCGTTTGAAATTTCACCTTTTTTCGGCAAAAAAAATTTTTTTCGTCAAAACAAGCACTCCAGAATGACTTCAGACGTTGTTCCAAGTGTCTCCAAGGGTCATCCAAGCACTCCAGAATGACTTCAGACGTTGTTCCAAGAGTCTCCAAGGGTCATCCGAACACTCCAGATTGACTTCAGACGTAGTTCCAAGTGTCTCCAAGGGTCATCAAGCACTCCAGAATGACTTCAGACGTTGTTCAAAGTGTCTCCAAGGGTCATCCAAGCACTCCAGAATGACTTCAGACGTTGTTCCAAGAGTCTCCAAGGGTCATCCAACACTCCAGATTGACTTCAGATGCTATTGCAAGTTCCACTGTACTTAGGATCACCATTTGGCATGTTTCACCAACATTTTAAGGTTTGTTTAGTTTATAGAAACCTTCACTTCAGAGGCCATTTACTATCCTGCGTCGCTCTGATCGAAAATCCAAGGAAATTTGCATGTGCAACTTTATTTCCTTTCCAACGGTTTGAAAAAATTAAGTCTCAGCTCTTCTGGTTCAAAAGTTATGGCCGTTTGAAATTTCACCTTTTTCGGCAAAACAATTTTTTTCGTCAAAACAAGCACTCCAGAATGACTTCAGACGTTGTTCCAAGTGTCTCCAAGGGTCATCCAAGCACTCCAGAATGACTTCAGACGTTGTTCCAAGAGTCTCCAAGGGTCATCCGAACACTCCAGATTGACTTCAGAAGTAGTTCCAAGTGTCTCCAAGGGTCATCCAAGCACTCCAGAATGACTTCAGACGTTGTTCAAAGTGTCTCCAAGGGTCATCCAAGCACTCCAGAATGACTTCAGACGTTGTTCCAAGAGTCTCCAAGGGTCATCCAAACACTCCAGATTGACTTCAGATGCTATTGCAAGTCCACTGTACTTAGGATCACCATTTGGCATGTTTCACCAACATTTTAAGGTTTGTTGTAGTTTATAGAAACCCTTCACTTCAGAGGCCATTTACTATATCCTGCGTTGCTCTGATCGAAAATCCAAGGAAATTTGCATTGTGCAACTTTTAATTTCCTTTCAACGGTGAAAAAATTAAGTCTCTAGCTCTTCTGGTTCAAAAAGTTATGGCCGTTTGAAATTTCACCTTTTTCGGCAAAAACAATTTTTTTCGTCAAAACAAGCACTCCAGAATGACTTCAGACGTTGTTCCAAGTGTCTCCAAGGGTCATCAAAGCACTCCAGAATGACTTCAGACGTTGTTCCAAGAGTCTCCAAGGGTCATCCGAACACTCCAGATTGACTTCAGACGTAGTTCCAAGTGTCTCCAAGGGTCATCCAAGCACTCCAGAATGACTTCAGACGTTGTTCAAAGTGTCCCCAAGGGTCATCCAAGCACTCCAGAATGACTTCAGACGTTGTTCCAAGAGTCTCCAAGGGTCATCCAAACACTCCAGATTGACTTCAGATGCTATTGCAAGTTCCACTGTACTAGGATCACCATTTGGCATGTTTCACCAACATTTAAGGTTTTTGTTTAGTTTATAGAAACCCTTCACTTCAGAGGCCATTTACTATATCCTGCGTCGCTCTGATCGAAAATCCAAGGAAATTTGCATGGTGCAACTTTTAATTTCCTTTCCAACGGTGAAAAAATTAAGTCTCTAGCTCTTATGGTTCAAAAGTTATGGCCGTTTGAAATTTCACCTTTTTTCGGCAAAACAATTTTTTTCGTCAAAACAAGCACTCCAGAATGACTTCAGACGTTGTTCCAAGTGTCTCCAAGGGTCATCCAAGCACTCCAGAATGACTTCAGACGTTGTTCCAAGAGTCTCCAAGGGTCATCCGAACACTCCAGATTGACTTCAGACGTAGTTCCAAGTGTCTCCAAGGGTCATCCAAGCACTCCAGAATGACTTCAGACGTTGTTCAAAGTGTCTCCAAGGGTCATCAAGCACTCCAGAATGACTTCAGACGTTGTTCCAAGAGTCTCAAGGGTCATCCAAACACTCCAGATTGACTTCAGATGCTATTGCAAGTTCCACTGTACTTAGGATCACCATTTGGCATGTTTCACCAACATTTTAAGGTTTGTTTTAGTTTATAGAAACCCTTCACTTCAGAGGCCATTTACTATATCCTGCGTCGCTCTGATCGAAAATCCAAGGAAATTTGCATTGTGCAACTTTTAATTTCTTTCCAACGGTGAAAAAATAAGTCTCTAGCTCTTCTGGTTCAAAAGTTATGGCCGTTTGAAATTTCACCTTTTTTCGGCAAAACAATTTTTTTTCGTCAAAACAAGCACTCCAGAATGACTTCAGACGTTGTTCCAAGTGTCTCCAAGGGTCATCCAAGCACTCCAATGACTTCAGACGTTGTTCCAAGAGTCTCCAAGGGTCATCCGAACACTCCAGATTGACTTCAGACGTAGTTCCAAGTGTCTCCAAGGGTCATCCAAGCACTCCAGAAGACTTCAGAGTTGTTCAAGTGTCTCCAAGGGTCATCCAAGCACTCCAGAATGACTTCAGACGTGTTCCAAGAGTCTCCAAGGGTCATCCAAAACTCCAGATTGACTTCAGATGCTATTGCAAGTTCCACTGTACTTAGGATCACCATTTGGCATGTTTCACCAACATTTAAGGTTGTTTTAGTTTATAGAAACCCTTCACTTCAGAGGCCATTACTATATCCTGCGTCGCTCTGATCGAAAATCCAAGGAAATTTGCATTGTGCAACTTTTAATTTCCTTTCCAACGGTGAAAAATTAAGTCTCTAGCTCTTCTGGTTCAAAAGTTATGGCCGTTTGAAATTTCACCTTTTTCGGCAAAACAATTTTTTTTCGTCAAAACAAGCACTCCAGAATGACTTCAGACGTTGTTCCAAGTGTCTCCAAGGGTCATCCAAGCACTCCAGAATGACTTCAGACGTTGTTCCAAGAGTCTCCAAGGGTCATCCGAACACTCCAGATTGACTTCAGACGTAGTTCCAAGTGTCTCCAAGGGTCATCCAAGCACTCCAGAATGACTTCAGACGTTGTTCAAAGTGTCTCAAGGGTCATCCAAGCACTCCAGAATGACTTCAGACGTTGTTCCAAGAGTCTCCAAGGGTCATCCAAACACTCCAGATTGACTTCAGATGCTATTGCAAGTTCCACTGTACTTAGGATCACCATTTGGCATGTTTCACCAACATTTAAGGTTGTTTTAGTTTATAGAAACCCTTCACTTCAGAGGCCATTACTATATCCTGCGTCGCTCTGATCGAAAATCCAAGGAAATTTGCATTGTGCAACTTTTAATTCCCTTTCCAACGGTGAAAAAATTAAGTCTCTAGCTCTTCTGGTTCAAAAGTTATGGCCGTTTGAAATTTCACCTTTTTTCGGCAAAACAATTTTTTTTCGTCAAAACAAGCACTCCAGAATGACTTCAGACGTTGTTCCAAGTGTCTCCAAGGGTCATCCAAGCACTCCAGAATGACTTCAGACGTTGTTCCAAGAGTCTCCAAGGGTCATCCGAACACTCCAGATTGACTTCAGACGTAGTTCCAAGTGTCTCCAGGGTCATCCAAGCACTCCAGAATGACTTCAGACGTTGTTCAAAGTGTCTCCAAGGGTCATCCAAGCACTCCAGAATGACTTCAGACGTTGTTCCAAGAGTCTCCAAGGGTCATCCAAACACTCCAGATTGACTTCAGATGCTATTGCAAGTTCCACTGTACTTAGGATCACCATTTGGCATGTTTCCAACATTTTAAGGTTTGTTTTAGTTTATAGAAACCCTTCACTTCAGAGGCCATTTACTATATCCTGCGTCGCTCTGATCGAAAATCCAAGGAAATTTGCATTGTGCAACTTTTATTTCCTTTCCAACGGTGAAAAAATTAAGTCTCTAGCTCTTCTGGTTCAAAAGTTATGGCCGTTTGAAATTTCACCTTTTTTCGGCAAAACAATTTTTTCGTCAAAACAAGCACTCCAGAATGACTTCAGACGTTGTTCCAAGTGTCTCCAAGGGTCATCCAAGCACTCCAGAATGACTTCAGACGTTGTTCCAAGAGTCTCCAAGGGTCATCCGAACACTCCAGATTGACTTCAGACGTAGTTCCAAGTGTCTCCAAGGGTCATCCAAGCACTCCAGAATGACTTCAGACGTTGTTCAAAGTGTCCCCAAGGGTCATCCAAGCACTCCAGAATGACTTCAGACGTTGTTCCAAGAGTCTCCAAGGGTCATCCAAGCACTCCAGAATGACTTCAGACGTTGTTCTAAGAGTCCCAAGGGTCATCCAAGCACTCCAGCATGACTCATCAGACGTTGTTCTAAGAGTCTCCAAGGGTCATCCAAGCACTCCCAGAATGACTTCAGAGTGTTCCAAGAGTCTCAAGGGTCATCCAAGCACTCCGAATGCTTCAGCGTTGTTCAAGAGTCCAAGGTCATCCAAGCACTCCAGAAGACTTCAGATGCTATTGCAAGCTCCATGTATGAGGATCTCATATGGCTGTTTCACCAACATTTGAATGTTTGTTTTAGTTTTTAGAAACACCTTCACTTCAGAGGCCATTACTATATCTGCGTTGCTCTGATCGAAAACCAAGAAATTTGCAGTGTGCAACTTCTTAATTTCATTTCCAACGGTTGAAAAAATTAAGTCTCTAGCTCTTCTGGTCAAAAAGTTACGTTGAAATTTCACCTTTTTCGGCAAAACAATTTTTTTTCGTCAAAACAAGCACTCCAGAATGACTTCAGACGTTGTTCAAGTGTCTCCAAGGGTCATCCAAGCACTCCAGAATGACTTCAGACGTTGTTCAAAGTGTCTCCAAGGGTCATCCAAGCACTCCAGAATGACTTCAGACGTTGTTCCAAGAGTCTCCAAGGGTCATCCAAACACTCCAGATTGACTTCAGATGCTATTGCAAGTTCCACTGTACTTAGGATCACCATTTGGCATGTTTCACCAACATTTTAAGGTTTGTTTTAGTTTATAGAAACCCTTCACTTCAGAGGCCATTTACTATATCCTGCGTGCTCTGATCGAAAATCCAAGGAAATTTGCATTGTGCAACTTTTAATTTCTTTCCAACGGTGAAAAAATTAAGTCTCTAGCTCTTCTGGTTCAAAAGTTATGGCCGTTTGAAATTTCACCTTTTTTCGGCAAAACAATTTTTTTTCGTCAAAACAAGCACTCCAGAATGACTTCAGACGTTGTTCCAAGTGTCTCCAAGGGTCATCCAAGCACTCCAGAATGACTTCAGACGTTGTTCCAAGAGTCTCCAAGGGTCATCCGAACACTCCAGATTGACTTCAGACGTAGTTCCAAGTGTCTCCAAGGGTCATCCAAGCACTCCAGAATGACTTCAGACGTTGTTCAAAGTGTCCAAGGGTCATCCAAGCACTCCAGAATGACTTCAGACGTTGTTCCAAGAGTCTCCAAGGGTCATCCAAGCACTCCAGAATGACTTCAGACGTTGTTTTGTCTCCAAGGTCATCCAAGCACTCCACTTCAGACAGTTCTCCAAGGGTCATCAAGCACTCCAGAATGACTTCAGACGTTGTTCCAAGAGTCTCCAAGGGTCATCCAAACACTCCAGATTGACTTCAGATGCTATTGCAAGTTCCACTGTACTTAGGATCACCATTTGGCATGTTTCACCAACATTTTAAGGTTTGTTTTAGTTTATAGAAACCTTCACTTCAGAGGCCATTTACTATATCCTGCGTCGCTCTGATCGAAAATCCAAGGAAATTTGCATTGTGCAACTTTTAATTTCCTTTCCAACGGTGAAAAATTAAGTCTCTAGCTCTTCTGGTTCAAAAGTTATGGCCGTTTGAAATTTCACCTTTTTTCGGCAAAACAATTTTTTTTCGTCAAAACAAGCACTCCAGAATGACTTCAGACGTTGTTCCAAGTGTCTCCAAGGGTCATCCAAGCACTCCAGAATGACTTCAGACGTTGTTCCAAGAGTCTCCAAGGGTCATCCGAACACTCCAGATTGACTTCAGACGTAGTTCCAAGTGTCTCCAAGGGTCATCCAAGCACTCCAGAATGACTTCAGACGTTGTTCCAAGAGTCTCCAAGGGTCATCCAAGCACTCCAGAATGACTTCAGACGTTGTTCCAAGAGTCTCCAAGGGTCATCCAAGCACTCCAGAATGACTTCAGACGTTGTTCCAAGAGTCTCCAAGGGTCATCCAAGCACTCCAGAATGACTTCAGACGTTGTTCCAGAGTCTTCAAACACTCCAGAATGACTTCAGATGCTATTGCAACACTGTACATCACCATTGGCATGTTTCACCAACATTTTAAGGTTTGTTTTAGTTTATAGAAACCCTTCACTTCAGAGGCCATTTACTATATCCTGCGTCGCTCTGATCGAAAATCCAAGGAAATTTGCATTGTGCAACTTTTAATTTCCTTTCCAACGGTGAAAAAATTAAGTCTCTAGCTCTTCTGGTTCAAAAGTTATGGCCGTTTGAAATTTCACCTTTTTTCGGCAAAACAATTTTTTTCGTCAAAACAAGCACTCCAGAATGACTTCAGACGTTGTTCCAAGTGTCTCCAAGGGTCATCCAAGCACTCCAGAATGACTTCAGACGTTGTTCCAAGAGTCTCCAAGGGTCATCCGAACACTCCAGATTGACTTCAGACGTAGTTCCAAGTGTCTCCAAGGGTCATCCAAGCACTCCAGAATGACTTCAGACGTTGTTCAAAGTGTCTCCAAGGGTCATCCAAGCACTCCAGAATGACTTCAGACGTTGTTCCAAGAGTCTCCAAGGGTCATCCAAACACTCCAGATTGACTTCAGATGCTATTGCAAGTTCCACTGTACTTAGGATCACCATTTGGCATGTTTCACCAACATTTTAAGGTTTGTTTTAGTTTATAGAAACCCTTCACTTCAGAGGCCATTTACTATATCCTGCGTCGCTCTGATCGAAAATCCAAGGAAATTTGCATGTGCAACTTTTAATTTCCTTTCCAACGGTGAAAAAATTAAGTCTCTAGCTCTTCTGGTTCAAAAGTTATGGCCGTTTGAAATTTCACCTTTTTTCGGCAAAACAATTTTTTTTCGTCAAAACAAGCACTCCAGAATGACTTCAGACGTTGTTCCAAGTGTCTCCAAGGGTCATCCAAGCACTCCAGAATGACTTCAGACGTTGTTCCAAGAGTCTCCAAGGGTCATCCGAACACTCCAGATTGACTTCAGACGTAGTTCCAAGTGTCTCCAAGGGTCATCCAAGCACTCCAGAATGACTTCAGACGTTGTTCAAAGTGTCTCCAAGGGTCATCCAAGCACTCCAGAATGACTTCAGACGTTGTTCCAAGAGTCTCCAAGGGTCATCCAAACACTCCAGATTGACTTCAGATGCTATTGCAAGTTCCACTGTACTTAGGATCACCATTTGGCATGTTTCACCAACATTTTAAGGTTTGTTTTAGTTTATAGAAACCCTTCACTTCAGAGGCCATTTACTATATCCTGCGTCGCTCTGATCGAAAATCCAAGGAAATTTGCATTGTGCAACTTTTAATTTCCTTTCCAACGGTGAAAAAATTAAGTCTCTAGCTCTTCTGGTTCAAAAGTTATGGCCGTTTGAAATTTCACCTTTTTTCGGCAAAACAATTTTTTTTCGTCAAAACAAGCACTCCAGAATGACTTCAGACGTTGTTCCAAGTGTCTCCAAGGGTCATCCAAGCACTCCAGAATGACTTCAGACGTTGTTCCAAGAGTCTCCAAGGGTCATCCGAACACTCCAGATTGACTTCAGACGTAGTTCCAAGTGTCTCCAAGGGTCATCCAAGCACTCCAGAATGACTTCAGACGTTGTTCAAAGTGTCTCCAAGGGTCATCCAAGCACTCCAGAATGACTTCAGACGTTGTTCCAAGAGTCTCCAAGGGTCATCCAAACACTCCAGATTGACTTCAGATGCTATTGCAAGTTCCACTGTACTTAGGATCACCATTTGGCATGTTTCACCAACATTTTAAGGTTTGTTTTAGTTTATAGAAACCCTTCACTTCAGAGGCCATTTACTATATCCTGCGTCGCTCTGATCGAAAATCCAAGGAAATTTGCATTGTGCAACTTTTAATTTCCTTTCCAACGGTGAAAAAATTAAGTCTCTAGCTCTTCTGGTTCAAAAGTTATGGCCGTTTGAAATTTCACCTTTTTTCGGCAAAACAATTTTTTTTCGTCAAAACAAGCACTCCAGAATGACTTCAGACGTTGTTCCAAGTGTCTCCAAGGGTCATCCAAGCACTCCAGAATGACTTCAGACGTTGTTCCAAGAGTCTCCAAGGGTCATCCGAACACTCCAGATTGACTTCAGACGTAGTTCCAAGTGTCTCCAAGGGTCATCCAAGCACTCCAGAATGACTTCAGACGTTGTTCAAAGTGTCTCCAAGGGTCATCCAAGCACTCCAGAATGACTTCAGACGTTGTTCCAAGAGTCTCCAAGGGTCATCCAAACACTCCAGATTGACTTCAGATGCTATTGCAAGTTCCACTGTACTTAGGATCACCATTTGGCATGTTTCACCAACATTTTAAGGTTGTTTTAGTTTATAGAAACCCTTCACTTCAGAGGCCATTTACTATATCCTGCGTCGCTCTGATCGAAAATCCAAGGAAATTTGCATGGTGCAACTTTTAATTTCCTTTCCAACGGTGAAAAAATTAAGTCTCTAGCTCTTCTGGTTCAAAAGTTATGGCCGTTTGAAATTTCACCTTTTTTCGGCAAAACAATTTTTTTTCGTCAAAACAAGCACTCCAGAATGACTTCAGACGTTGTTCCAAGTGTCTCCAAGGGTCATCCAAGCACTCCAGAATGACTTCAGACGTTGTTCCAAGAGTCTCCAAGGGTCATCCGAACACTCCAGATTGACTTCAGACGTAGTTCCAAGTGTCTCCAAGGGTCATCCAAGCACTCCAGAATGACTTCAGACGTTGTTCAAAGTGTCTCCAAGGGTCATCCAAGCACTCCAGAATGACTTCAGACGTTGTTCCAAGAGTCTCCAAGGGTCATCCAAACACTCCAGATTGACTTCAGATGCTATTGCAAGTTCCACTGTACTTAGGATCACCATTTGGCATGTTTCACCAACATTTTAAGGTTTGTTTTAGTTTATAGAAACCCTTCACTTCAGAGGCCATTTACTATATCCTGCGTCGCTCTGATCGAAAATCCAAGGAAATTTGCATTGTGCAACTTTTAATTTCCTTTCCAACGGTGAAAAAATTAAGTCTCTAGCTCTTCTGGTTCAAAAGTTATGGCCGTTTGAAATTTCACCTTTTTTCGGCAAAACAATTTTTTTTCGTCAAAACAAGCACTCCAGAATGACTTCAGACGTTGTTCCAAGTGTCTCCAAGGGTCATCCAAGCACTCCAGAATGACTTCAGACGTTGTTCCAAGAGTCTCCAAGGGTCATCCGAACACTCCAGATTGACTTCAGACGTAGTTCCAAGTGTCTCCAAGGGTCATCCAAGCACTCCAGAATGACTTCAGACGTTGTTCAAAGTGTCTCCAAGGGTCATCCAAGCACTCCAGAATGACTTCAGACGTTGTTCCAAGAGTCTCCAAGGGTCATCCAAACACTCCAGATTGACTTCAGATGCTATTGCAAGTTCCACTGTACTTAGGATCACCATTTGGCATGTTTCACCAACATTTTAAGGTTTGTTTTAGTTTATAGAAACCCTTCACTTCAGAGGCCATTTACTATATCCTGCGTCGCTCTGATCGAAAATCCAAGGAAATTTGCATTGTGCAACTTTTAATTTCCTTTCCAACGGTGAAAAAATTAAGTCTCTAGCTCTTCTGGTTCAAAAGTTATGGCCGTTTGAAATTTCACCTTTTTTCGGCAAAACAATTTTTTTTCGTCAAAACAAGCACTCCAGAATGACTTCAGACGTTGTTCCAAGTGTCTCCAAGGGTCATCCAAGCACTCCAGAATGACTTCAGACGTTGTTCCAAGAGTCTCCAAGGGTCATCCGAACACTCCAGATTGACTTCAGACGTAGTTCCAAGTGTCTCCAAGGGTCATCCAAGCACTCCAGAATGACTTCAGACGTTGTTCAAAGTGTCTCCAAGGGTCATCCAAGCACTCCAGAATGACTTCAGACGTTGTTCCAAGAGTCTCCAAGGGTCATCCAAACACTCCAGATTGACTTCAGATGCTATTGCAAGTTCCACTGTACTTAGGATCACCATTTGGCATGTTTCACCAACATTTTAAGGTTTGTTTTAGTTTATAGAAACCCTTCACTTCAGAGGCCATTTACTATATCCTGCGTCGCTCTGATCGAAAATCCAAGGAAATTTGCATTGTGCAACTTTTAATTTCCTTTCCAACGGTGAAAAAATTAAGTCTCTAGCTCTTCTGGTTCAAAAGTTATGGCCGTTTGAAATTTCACCTTTTTTCGGCAAAACAATTTTTTTTCGTCAAAACAAGCACTCCAGAATGACTTCAGACGTTGTTCCAAGTGTCTCCAAGGGTCATCCAAGCACTCCAGAATGACTTCAGACGTTGTTCCAAGAGTCTCCAAGGGTCATCCGAACACTCCAGATTGACTTCAGACGTAGTTCCAAGTGTCTCCAAGGGTCATCCAAGCACTCCAGAATGACTTCAGACGTTGTTCAAAGTGTCTCCAAGGGTCATCCAAGCACTCCAGAATGACTTCAGACGTTGTTCCAAGAGTCTCCAAGGGTCATCCAAACACTCCAGATTGACTTCAGATGCTATTGCAAGTTCCACTGTACTTAGGATCACCATTTGGCATGTTTCACCAACATTTTAAGGTTTGTTTTAGTTTATAGAAACCCTTCACTTCAGAGGCCATTTACTATATCCTGCGTCGCTCTGATCGAAAATCCAAGGAAATTTGCATTGTGCAACTTTTAATTTCCTTTCCAACGGTGAAAAAATTAAGTCTCTAGCTCTTCTGGTTCAAAAGTTATGGCCGTTTGAAATTTCACCTTTTTTCGGCAAAACAATTTTTTTCGTCAAAACAAGCACTCCAGAATGACTTCAGACGTTGTTCCAAGTGTCTCCAAGGGTCATCCAAGCACTCCAGAATGACTTCAGACGTTGTTCCAAGAGTCTCCAAGGGTCATCCGAACACTCCAGATTGACTTCAGACGTAGTTCCAAGTGTCTCCAAGGGTCATCCAAGCACTCCAGAATGACTTCAGACGTTGTTCAAAGTGTCTCCAAGGGTCATCCAAGCACTCCAGAATGACTTCAGACGTTGTTCCAAGAGTCTCCAAGGGTCATCCAAACACTCCAGATTGACTTCAGATGCTATTGCAAGTTCCACTGTACTTAGGATCACCATTTGGCATGTTTCACCAACATTTTAAGGTTTGTTTTAGTTTATAGAAAACCTTCACTTCAGAGGCCATTTACTATATCCTGCGTTGCTCTGATCGAAAATCCAAGGAAATTTGCATTGTGCAACTTTTAATTCCTTTCCAACGGTGAAAAAATTAAGTCTCTAGCTCTTCTGGTTCAAAAGTTATGGCCGTTTGAAATTTCACCTTTTTTCGGCAAAACAATTTTTTTCGTCAAAACAAGCACTCCAGAATGACTTCAGACGTTGTTCCAAGTGTCTCCAAGGGTCATCCAAGCACTCCAGAATGACTTCAGACGTTGTTCCAAGAGTCTCCAAGGGTCATCCGAACACTCCAGATTGACTTCAGACGTAGTTCCAAGTGTCCAAGGGTCATCCAAGCACTCCAGAATGACTTCAGACGTTGTTCAAAGTGTCTCCAAGGGTCATCCAAGCACTCCAGAATGACTTCAGACGTTGTTCCAAGAGTCTCCAAGGGTCATCCAAACACTCCAGATGACTTCAGATGCTATTGCAAGTTCCACTGTACTTAGGATCACCATTTGGCATGTTTCACCAACATTTTAAGGTTTGTTTTAGTTTATAGAACCCTTCACTTCAGAGGCCATTTACTATATCCTGCGTCGCTCTGATCGAAAATCCAAGGAAATTTGCATGGTGCAACTTTAATTTCCTTTCCAACGGTGAAAAAATTAAGTCTCTAGCTCTTCTGGTTCAAAAGTTATGGCCGTTTGAAATTTCACCTTTTTTCGGCAAAACAATTTTTTTCGTCAAAACAAGCACTCCAGAATGACTTCAGACGTTGTTCCAAGTGTCTCCAAGGGTCATCCAAGCACTCCAGAATGACTTCAGACGTTGTTCCAAGAGTCTCCAAGGGTCATCCGAACACTCCAGATTGACTTCAGACGTAGTTCCAAGTGTCTCCAAGGGTCATCCAAGCACTCCAGAATGACTTCAGACGTTGTTCAAAGTGTCTCCAAGGGTCATCCAAGCACTCCAGAATGACTTCAGACGTTGTTCCAAGAGTCTCCAAGGGTCATCCAAACACTCCAGATTGACTTCAGATGCTATTGCAAGTTCCACTGTACTTAGGATCACCATTTGGCATGTTTCACCAACATTTTAAGGTTTGTTTTAGTTTATAGAAACCCTTCACTTCAGAGGCCATTTACTATATCCTGCGTCGCTCTGATCGAAAATCCAAGGAAATTTGCATTGTGCAACTTTAATTTCCTTTCCAACGGTGAAAAAATTAAGTCTCTAGCTCTTCTGGTTCAAAAGTTATGGCCGTTTGAAATTTCACCTTTTTTCGGCAAAACAATTTTTTTTCGTCAAAACAAGCACTCCAGAATGACTTCAGACGTTGTTCCAAGTGTCTCCAAGGGTCATCCAAGCACTCCAGAATGACTTCAGACGTTGTTCCAAGAGTCTCCAAGGGTCATCCGAACACTCCAGATGACTTCAGACGTAGTTCCAAGTGTCTCCAAGGGTCATCCAAGCACTCCAGAATGACTTCAGACGTTGTTCCAAGAGTCTCCAAGGGTCATCCAAAACACTCCAGATTGACTTCAGATGCTATTGCAAGTTCCACTGTACTTAGGATCACCATTTGGCATGTTTCACCAACATTTTAAGGTTTGTTTTAGTTTATAGAAACCCTTCACTTCAGAGGCCATTTACTATATCCTGCGTCGCTCTGATCGAAAATCCAAGGAAATTTGCATTGTGCAACTTTTAATTTCCTTTCCAACGGTGAAAAAATTAAGTCTCTAGCTCTTCTGGTTCAAAAGTTATGGCCGTTTGAAATTTCACCTTTTTTCGGCAAAAAATTTTTTTTCGTCAAAACAAGCACTCCAGAATGACTTCAGACGTTGTTCCAAGTGTCTCCAAGGGTCATCCAAGCACTCCAGAATGACTTCAGACGTTGTTCCAAGAGTCTCCAAGGGTCATCCGAACACTCCAGATTGACTTCAGACGTAGTTCCAAGTGTCTCCAAGGGTCATCCAAGCACTCCAGAATGACTTCAGACGTTGTTCAAAGTGTCTCCAAGGGTCATCCAAGCACTCCAGAATGACTTCAGACGTTGTTCCAAGAGTCTCCAAGGGTCATCCAAACACTCCAGATTGACTTCAGATGCTATTGCAAGTTCCACTGTACTTAGGATCACCATTTGGCATGTTTCACCAACATTTTAAGGTTGTTTTAGTTTATAGAAACCTTCACTTCAGAGGCCATTTACTATATCCTGCGTCGCTCTGATCGAAAATCCAAGGAAATTTGCATTGTGCAACTTTTAATTTCCTTTCCAACGGTGAAAAAATTAAGTCTCTAGCTCTTCTGGTTCAAAAGTTATGGCCGTTTGAAATTTCACTTTTTTCGGCAAAACAATTTTTTTTCGTCAAAACAAGCACTCCAGAATGACTTCAGACGTTGTTCCAAGTGTCTCCAAGGGTCATCCAAGCACTCCAGAATGACTTCAGACGTTGTTCCAAGAGTCTCCAAGGGTCATCCGAACACTCCAGATTGACTTCAGACGTAGTTCCAAGTGTCTCCAAGGGTCATCCAAGCACTCCAGAATGACTTCAGACGTTGTTCAAAGTGTCCAAGGGTCATCCAAGCACTCCAGAATGACTTCAGACGTTGTTCCAAGAGTCTCCAAGGGTCATCCAAACACTCCAGATTGACTTCAGATGCTATTGCAAGTTCCACTGTACTTAGGATCACCATTTGGCATGTTTTCACAACATTTTAAGGTTTGTTTAGTTTATAGAAACCCTTCACTTCAGAGGCCATTTACTATATCTGCGTCGCTCTGATCGAAAATCCAAGGAAATTTGCATTGTGCAACTTTTAATTTCCTTTCCAACGGTGAAAAAATTAAGTCTCTAGCTCTTCTGGTTCAAAAGTTATGGCCGTTTGAAATTTCACCTTTTTTCGGCAAAACAATTTTTTTTCGTCAAAACAAGCACTCCAGAATGACTTCAGACGTTGTTCCAAGTGTCTCCAAGGGTCATCCAAGCACTCCAGAATGACTTCAGACGTTGTTCCAAGAGTCTCCAAGGGTCATCCGAACACTCCAGATGACTTCAGACGTAGTTCCAAGTGTCTCCAAGGGTCATCCAAGCACTCCAGAATGACTTCAGACGTTGTTCAAAGTGTCCAAGGGTCATCCAAGCACTCCAGAATGACTTCAGACGTTGTTCCAAGAGTCTCCAAGGGTCATCCAAACACTCCAGATTGACTTCAGATGCTATTGCAAGTTCCACTGTACTTAGGATCACCATTTGGCATGTTTCACCAACATTTTAAGGTTGTTTTAGTTTATAGAAACCCTTCACTTCAGAGGCCATTTACTATATCCTGCGTTGCTCTGATCGAAAATCCAAGGAAATTTGCATTGTGCAACTTTTAATTTCCTTTCCAACGGTTGAAAAAATTAAGTCTCTAGCTCTTCTGGTTCAAAAGTTATGGCCGTTTGAAATTTCACCTTTTCGGCAAAACAATTTTTTTTCGTCAAAACAAGCACTCCAGAATGACTTCAGACGTTGTTCCAAGTGTCTCCAAGGGTCATCCAAGCACTCCAGAATGACTTCAGACGTTGTTCCAAGAGTCTCCAAGGGTCATCGAACACTCCAGATTGACTTCAGACGTAGTTCCAAGTGTCTCCAAGGGTCATCCAAGCACTCCAGAATGACTTCAGACGTTGTTCAAAGTGTCCCAAGGGTCATCCAAGCACTCCAGAATGACTTCAGACGTTGTTCCAAGAGTCTCCAAGGGTCATCCAAAACTCCAGATTGACTTCAGATGCTATTGCAAGTTCCACTGTACTTAGGATCACCATTTGGCATGTTTCACCAACATTTTAAGGTTTGTTTAGTTTATAGAAAACCTTCACTTCAGAGGCCATTTACTATATCCTGCGTTGCTCTGATCGAAAATCCAAGGAAATTTGCATTGTGCAACTTTTAATTTCCTTTCCAACGGTGAAAAATTAAGTCTCTAGCTCTTCTGGTTCAAAAGTTATGGCCGTTTGAAATTTCACCTTTTTCGGCCAAAACAATTTTTTTCGTCAAAACAAGCACTCCAGAATGACTTCAGACGTTGTTCAAGGTCTCCAAGGGTCATCCAAGCACTCCAGAATGACTTCAGACGTTGTTCCAAGAGTCTCCAAGGGTCATCCGAACACTCCAGATTGACTTCAGACGTAGTTCCAAGTGTCTCCAAGGGTCATCCAAGCACTCCAGAATGACTTCAGACGTTGTTCAAGTGTCCCAAGGGTCATCCAAGCACTCCAGAATGACTTCAGACGTTGTTCCAAGAGTCTCCAAGGGTCATCAAGCACTCCAGAATGACTTCAGACGTTGTTCTAAGAGTCTCCAAGGGTCATCCAAGCACTCCAGAATTGACTTCAGACGTTGTTCCTAGAGTCTCCAAGGGTCATCCAAACTCCAGAATGACTTCAGACGTTGTTCCAAGAGTCTCCAAGGGTCATCCAAGCACTCCAGAATGACTTCAGACGTTGTTCCAAGAGTCTCCAAGGGTCATCCAAGCACTCCAGAATGACTTCAGATGCTATTGCAAGTTCCAATGTAGGAGGATCACCATTGGCATGTTTCACCAACATTTAATGTTTGTTTTAGTTTATAGAAAACCTTCACTTCAGAGGCCATTTACTATATCCTGCGTGCTCTGATCGAAAATCCAAGGAAATTTGCATTGTGCAACTTTTAATTTCCTTTCCAACGGTGAAAAAATAAGTCTCTAGCTCTTCTGGTTCAAAAGTTATGGCCGTTTGAAATTTCACCTTTTTCGGCAAAACAATTTTTTTTCGTCAAAACAAGCACTCCAGAATGACTTCAGACGTTGTTCCAAGTGTCTCCAAGGGTCATCCAAGCACTCCAGAATGACTTCAGACGTTGTTCCAAGAGTCTCCAAGGGTCATCCGAACACTCCAGATTGACTTCAGACGTAGTTCCAAGTGTCTCCAAGGGTCATCCAAGCACTCCAGAATGACTTCAGACGTTGTTCAAAGTGTCTCCAAGGGTCATCCAAGCACTCCAGAATGACTTCAGACGTTGTTCCAAGAGTCTCCAAGGGTCATCCAAACACTCCAGATGACTTCAGATGCTATTGCAAGTTCCACTGTACTTAGGATCACCATTTGGCATGTTCACCAACATTTAAGGTTTGTTTTAGTTTATAGAAACCCTTCACTTCAGAGGCCATTTACTATATCCTGCGTTGCTCTGATCGAAAATCCAAGGAAATTTGCATTGTGCAACTTTTAATTTCCTTTCAACGGTGAAAAAATTAAGTCTCTAGCTCTTTGGTTCAAAAGTTATGGCCGTTTGAAATTTCACCTTTTCGGCAAAACAATTTTTTTTCGTCAAAACAAGCACTCCAGAATGACTTCAGACGTTGTTCCAAGTGTCTCCAAGGGTCATCCAAGCACTCCAGAATGACTTCAGACGTTGTTCCAAGAGTCTCCAAGGGTCATCCGAACACTCCAGATGACTTCAGACGTAGTTCCAAGTGTCTCCAAGGGGTAATCCCAGAAAGCAAGAATGACTTCAGACGTGTTCCAAGAGTCTCCAAGGGTCATCCAAACACTCCAGATTGACTTCAGATGCTATTGCAAGTTCCACTGTACTTAGGATCACCATTTGGCATGTTTCACCAACATTTTAAGGTTTGTTTTAGTTTATAGAAACCCTTCACTTCAGAGGCCATTTACTATATCCTGCGTCGCTCTGATCGAAAATCCAAGGAAATTTGCATTGTGCAACTTTTAATTTCCTTTCCAACGGTGAAAAAATTAAGTCTCTAGCTCTTCTGGTTCAAAAGTTATGGCCGTTTGAAATTTCACCTTTTTTCGGCAAAACAATTTTTTTTCGTCAAAACAAGCACTCCAGAATGACTTCAGACGTTGTTCCAAGTGTCTCCAAGGGTCATCCAAGCACTCCAGAATGACTTCAGACGTTGTTCCAAGAGTCTCCAAGGGTCATCCGAACACTCCAGATTGACTTCAGACGTAGTTCAAGTGTCTCCAAGGGTCATCCAAGCACTCCAGAATGACTTCAGACGTTGTTCAAAGTGTCTCCAAGGGTCATCCAAGCACTCCAGAATGACTTCAGACGTTGTTCCAAGAGTCTCCAAGGGTCATCCAAACACTCCAGATTGACTTCAGATGCTATTGCAAGTTACTGTACTTAGGATCACCATTTGGCATGTTTCACCAACATTTTAAGGTTTGTTTTAGTTTATAGAAACCCTTCACTTCAGAGGCCATTTACTATATCCTGCGTCGCTCTGATCGAAAATCCAAGGAAATTTGCATTGTGCAACTTTTAATTTCCTTTCCAACGTTTGAAAAAATTAAGTCTCTAGCTCTTCTGGTTCAAAAGTTATGGCCGTTTGAAATTTCACCTTTTTTCGGCAAAACAATTTTTTTCGTCAAAACAAGCACTCCAGAATGACTTCAGACGTTGTTCCAAGTGTCTCCAAGGGTCATCCAAGCACTCCAGAATGACTTCAGACGTTGTTCCAAGAGTCTCCAAGGGTCATCCGAACACTCCAGATGACTTCAGACGTAGTTCCAAGTGTCTCCAAGGGTCATCCAAGCACTCCAGAATGACTTCAGACGTTGTTCAAAGTGTCTCCAAGGGTCATCCAAGCACTCCAGAATGACTTCAGACGTTGTTCAAGAGTCTCCAAGGGTCATCCAAACACTCCAGATTGACTTCAGATGCTATTGCAAGTTCCACTGTACTTAGGATCACCATTTGGCATGTTTCACCAACATTTTAAGGTTTGTTTTAGTTTATAGAAACCCTCACTTCAGAGGCCATTTACTATATCCTGCGTCGCTCTGATCGAAAATCCAAGGAAATTTGCATGTGCAATTTTAATTTCCTTTCCACGGTGAAAAATTAAGTCTCTAGCTCTTCTGGTTCAAAAGTTATGGCCGTTTGAAATTTCACCTTTTTTCGGCAAAACAATTTTTTTTCGTCAAAACAAGCACTCCAGAATGACTTCAGACGTTGTTCCAAGTGTCTCCAAGGGTCATCCAAGCACTCCAGAATGACTTCAGACGTTGTTCCAAGAGTCTCCAAGGGTCATCCGAACACTCCAGATTGACTTCAGACGTAGTTCAAGTGTCTCCAAGGGTCATCCAAGCACTCCAGAATGACTTCAGACGTTGTTCAAAGTGTCTCCAAGGGTCATCCAAGCACTCCAGAATGACTTCAGACGTTGTTCCAAGAGTCTCCAAGGGTCATCCAAACACTCCAGATTGACTTCAGATGCTATTGCAAGTTCCAATGTACTTGGATCACCATTGCAGTTTCACCAACATTTTAAGGTTTGTTTTGTTTATAGAAACCCTTCACTTCAGAGGCCATTACTATATCCTGCGTTGCTTGATCGAAAATCCAAGGAAATTTGCATTTGGCAACTTTTAATTTCCTTTCCAACGGTTGAAAAATTAAGTCTCTAGCTCTTTGGTTCAAAAGTTATGGCCGTTTGAAATTTCACCTTTTTTCGGCAAAACAATTTTTTTTCGTCAAAACAAGCACTCCAGAATGACTTCAGACGTTGTTCCAAGTGTCTCCAAGGGTCATCCAAGCACTCCAGAATGACTTCAGACGTTGTTCCAAGAGTCTCCAAGGGTCATCCGAACACTCCAGATTGACTTCAGACGTAGTTCCAAGTGTCTCCAAGGGTCATCCAAGCACTCCAGAATGACTTCAGACGTTGTTCAAGTGTCCCAAGGGTCATCCAAGCACTCCAGAATGACTTCAGACGTTGTTCCAAGAGTCTCCAAGGGTCATCCAAACACTCCAGATTGACTTCAGATGCTATTGCAAGTTCCACTGTACTTAGGATCCCATTTGCATGTTTCACCAACATTTTAAGGTGTTTTTTTTAGTTATAGAAAACCCTTCACTTCAGAGGCCATTTACTATATCCTGCGTCGCTCTGATCGAAAATCCAAGGAAATTTGCATTGTGCAACTTTTAATTTCCTTTCCAACGGTAAAAAATTAAGTCTCTAGCTTTTGGTTAAAAGTTATGGCCGTTTGAAATTTCACCTTTTTTCTGCTTTTTTTTTGTTTGCAAAAACAATTTTTTTCGTCAAAACAAGCACTCAGAATGACTTCAGACGTTGTTCCAAGTGTCTCCAAGGGTCACAAGCACTCCAGAATGACTTCAGACGTTGTTCCAAGAGTCTCAAGGGTCATCCGAACACTCCAGATGACTTCAGACGTAGTTCCAAGTGTCTCCAAGGGTCATCCAAGCACTCCAGAATGACTTCAGACGTTGTTCAAAGTGTCTAAAGGTCATCCAAGCACTCCAGAATGACTTCAGACGTTGTTCCAAGAGTCTCAAGGGTCATCCAAACACTCCAGATTGACTTCAGATGCTATTGCAAGTTCCACTGTACTTAGGATCACCATTTGGCATGTTTCACAACATTTTAAGGTTTGTTTTAGTTTATAGAAACCCTTCACTTCAGAGGCCATTTACTATATCCTGCGTCGCTCTGATCGAAAATCCAAGGAAATTTGCATTGTGCAACTTTTAATTTCCTTTCCAACGGTGAAAAACTAAAGTCTCTAGCTATTCTGGTTCAAAAGTTATGGCCGTTTGAAATTTCACCTTTTTTCGGCAAAACAATTTTTTTTCGTCAAAACAAGCACTCCAGAATGACTTCAGACGTTGTTCCAAGTGTCTCCAAGGGTCATCCAAGCACTCCAGAATGACTTCAGACGTTGTTCAAGAGTCTCCAAGGGTCATCCGAACACTCCAGATTGACTTCAGACGTAGTTCCAAGTGTCTCAAGGGTCATCCAAGCACTCCAGAATGACTTCAGACGTGTTCAAAGTGTCTCCAAGGGTCATCCAAGCACTCCAGAATGACTTCAGACGTTGTTCCAAGAGTCTCCAAGGGTCATCCAAACACTCCAGATTGACTTCAGATGCTATTGCAAGTTCACTGTACTTAGGATCACCATTTGGCATGTTTCACCAACATTTTAAGGTTTGTTTTAGTTTATAGAAACCCTTCACTTCAGAGGCCATTTACTATATCCTGCGTTGCTCTGATCGAAAATCCAAGGAAATTTGCATTGTGCAACTTTTAATTTCCTTTCCAACGGTGAAAAAATTAAGTCTCTAGCTCTTCTGGTTCAAAAGTTATGGCCGTTTGAAATTTCACCTTTTTCGGCAAAACAATTTTTTTTCGTCAAAAACAAGCACTCCAGAATGACTTCAGACGTAGTTCCAAGTGTCTCCAAGGGTCATCCAAGCACTCCAGAATGACTTCAGACGTTGTTCCAAGAGTCTCCAAGGGTCATCCGAACACTCCAGATTGACTTCAGACGTAGTTCCAAGTGTCTCCAAGGGTCATCCAAGCACTCCAGAATGACTTCAGACGTTGTTCAAGTGTCCCCAAGGGTCATCCAAGCACTCCAGAATGACTTCAGACGTTGTTCCAAGAGTCTCCAAGGGTCATCCAAGCACTCCAGAA